>NC_051048.1:4052925-4212925 GCF_904848185.1 Acanthopagrus latus | reverse complement strand
GTGGTCGAGGTCCACCCGTGGGAACGAGGGAGGCGAGGAGGAGGGGAGGAGAAGAGAAAAGAGGGGAGTTAAAGCCTCTTTTCTCATCCCCTCATCAACCATTTGATTTTCATAAGAGCATTTGGAAGAAATCAGTATTTTAGAGTGAAAAATTCAACTGAAGGAAGGAAAAAGTGCATGTTGTGTTCAATGCACTTCAGCAGCAGGATGCACCAGTTTGTTCTTAAGTTGTGAAGAACAATATGTGCATTGACCTCGATAAATCAACAAAAAGTCAAAAATGTTGTATCTCACAAAGTAAGGAAATAATTCCTCAATGCATCCCTTTATCCGAATCTGCACCAAAAGTTAATGCACTTCGATCCTCCACCCAAGTTTTGTGGAAATCCATTCAGTAGTTTTTGTGTAATCCTGCTGACAAACCAAACAAACCATACAACCAACCAATCAAGAAACAAGCAGTCCATTCAACCGACAAACAAACAAACCAACCAACCAACAAAGAAGCCAACGCTGTTTTGTCACACCTTATTTGGACATTTCACTTATTTTCAATGAATTATTTGATTGCATTTTCTTTAAATGATTTTCATGTTTTTGGTGAACTGTTCCTTTAAGCCATGCAGAGATTCTCTGGAGCTTATATTATAAATCATCCTGGATAATAATAACGAGACTGATATGTTCACATAGTTCTGCAGCCAGTTACAAAGCAGTGGACTGATGCTCTCTAGAGGCTGAAACTCAAGCAGGTTGTACTCCAGGCCACACCCTGTTTGTGATGTAATAGCAGGTGTGCTGCCTCTGTCAGCTGAGGGAAAACACCTGCTGTGATATCACTGACTGGGGAGCTGTCCAGAAGTGAAATGTGTGCATGATTTCAAACCACAGTGAGCAGATTTCTCCTCTGTGTCATTTAAACAGACTCAACTGGGGAGCATCAGACCGAGCAGGAACATTCAGTTACAACGAACTGCTGCAAAAATCAGCCTTTAAAATCAGTTTTGGGCCAGAGGAAGAATGTGGTTTCCCAGAGAATTAAGCTGGGGAAAAAAAGCACTAAAAAGAAAACATTAAACTCTGGTTCCCACTCACATACTTGGGATACTCGTGCCACACTCAGAGACCGGCAGGAAATAAACCCAGAATGAGAAAGCAGCAGAGGACACAGTCCTCGAGGTCGGGCCTTCTGAGTGACAACTTCCAGTGGAAAGTGGACACACATGCACTCACTATCAGGCCTCCCTCTTCCTCCGTATCACTCGCCCTGGGTGGAGGAAACCAGCTCAAATCCCTGCGGCGCTCCACCGTGTCGAAGGTCCTGGAAGCAGCTCAGGAGATCCGACTCCTGAACAAACTCTGAACCCGGTGGAAAAAGTCTCCTCATGCGGGCCTGGAACATGTGTTTCAGCCCGGCCTTACGCAACTCTGACCGAGTTCCACTGCTTTTTGGCAGGTGGCGGGGGGGATTGTCGGCGTTTGTTAGAGGAGGAGAAGCTACACATCTGCGAAAGATGGAAACCAATTAGATTTTTTCTCATCAATACTGATTTTAAACCAGAAACTTGATCTTTCGCCATAACTTAAGTGGTTTCAACGGCTTCACTTGACCTCGGTTAAAGGGGAGGCAAGGTTGCTCACTGGATAGGCAGAAAAACTTTTTGAGGCTTCTGTGGCGGCCACCAATTTCATACAGTATCATGTTCACATTACGTGTTTGTGACCTTACTGTCGTATCAGAAGGTGGAGGCTGGCAAGCCACTGACTGCAGCTCAAGACTGTGTTCCAACATCTATAAGCGCGAAACCACCAGACCGCAAGAGATAAATGGTTAGTTATATCTGAGTCTTATTGCAAAACATCAATCAGCGTCATCATTTATACTATTAATACTCTATAATCTCCATCACTGAGCATCATAATGTTCTGACAAGTGGCCGAACTGCACACTCGAAGGAAAATCACAGTGTAGGAATAAAATCGTTTCTGTCTAGATTCACGTTTTATACATCCAGGAATCATTTGATTATTTAGAATCCCGTCATCAAATATCACCCGTTAGATTCAAAATATTTGGAAACGAGCCGCCGCGACATTCGAGAAGGCTTTTAGTCACCTCGAGGCAAACTGCCTGCTGTGAAAACTGGATCTTAGAATAAAGTGAAGCTGAAAACACCCCAAAAAAGAAAAGTCTGAACTTTGTGAGTCAGCCAAAGAGGAAGACCCCAAATGTTTACACCTTTGTAATTCTTTTAGGGAAAGTTGGATCGATGTTTTTTTTTTATTTTTGCTGAGACAGTAGGAGGCGAGAGAGGGAGAGAGAGGGAGAAGAAGAGGTGGAGGAGAGAGGAGGATGAAGATGAGAGACGAAGCTCAGCTCTATTGATTGTTTAGCCGTGTGCTGCTGCCCACATGTTAGTGATACAGTATGAACCCACACAGAATTTAGAGAGAGAGAAGAAGAGTGGGGATCTTCACATCTCACGCAGATGAACACATGAAATGCCTCTTAACACACACACACACTCTCACACACACACACACACACACAGTGAGTTCCTCTCTGTAAAGTCGACTGAAAGGCGAGCAGCGCCGTGTTTTATCTTTCTTCCTCTCCTCTTCCAGCTACATCTGGTCTGTGTTTAGAGGGACTTTCTCTTATCATACTGTACGTGCTCTCTCTCACAACACACACACACACACACACACACACACACACACACACACACACACACACACACACACTGCTGACAGCTTCGTAAACTCTTATTCACGGTCGGCTTGACTTATTCATTTGCTCGCTCTCGAGCTGTAACACAAACAAAGAGAAAAGTTTGCGGAGTCAAACAGGTTTGCGGCCAAGATGCATATCCCATCATGCATCTGGGCTGCATCTTATTTACATGGAAACTGTTGCCAGGTCGAGGTAGATGCGGCCTGGCGGCGATGATGTTGAAAACTGTCGACTCAAAGGGCTAATCCATTCTGAAACGCTTACAAAGGAAAGAAAGCTGCAAAGAAGCGTCACTGACTGTTGTTGTGTTGTGGTACTGACGTGTGATGGAACAGTTCTGATTTGTGCTGCACTGTAAGATTGTTTAGATTACTGTCATTGTGTGAAAGCATGAAACAATGACTGTGCAAACCAACCAAACCTGCCAGTCAACAAAACAATACAATAAGACGTGATATGATATGATACAACACGGCCCCATATCGTACCATACAATATCGGAAAATACCAAACAATACAAAACCAGTATATATTATACGATATCATACGATACAACACCATACCATAACATACAATGTACGACAATACGATACCGATATGATATGACACGACACCGCACCAAACAATACCATACAATATAAGACAATACAATACAATACTGATACAATATGATATGATACATCATGGCCACATACCGCACCACACAATATCAAAAAATACCATACACCTTACCATTCCATACAATGTAAGACGATACGATACTAATACGATATGATACGACAACACACCATCAATACCATACAATACGATACCGATGCAATACGATATGATACAACACTGCCCCATATCGCACTATACTATATTGTAAAATACCTTACCAAACAAAACTAGACTATACCATACAATACAACACTATACCATACCATACAATGTAAGACGATACGATACTAATACGATACAATATGATACGACAACACACCAAACAATACCATACAGTATAAGACAATACGATACGATACAATACTGATATGATACAATATGATATGATACAACACGGCCCCATATCGTACCACACAATATCAGAAAATACGATACCAGACAAAACCATACCATACCATACGGCACCATATGATACAACACCACACCATACAATGTAAGACAATACGATACGATACGATACGATACGATACGATATGATATGACACCGCACCAAACATTACCATACAATACAACACCATATCATAACATATTATATGACATTAGACAATACCCGCCATACAATACAACATTAGACAATACCATACAACGCCACATGATACAATGCAATACAACACGATCAGACTCAATATCAGACCACAGCATGCAATATAACACGATACGATACAACACAAAACCATACCACACAATATCATTCGATATAAAACAACACCATATCATGCAGTATAATGCAATATGATATAAAACAGGCCCTACCATACAATACCATAGGATACCATGCAAATGTGATATGATACAATATGATAACGATACAAAGCAAAATGGATAAACTTCACTTTCAGTTTAAACTCAAACTCATTTTCATGAGAATTTCTGGACTTTGCAACAATTCTAATCCTTAAAAAAAAAAAAAGTCAGAATAAAGTTTCCAGACTTAAAGCTCTTCTCCTGACATGTGTAAAGACATGAAAATACCCTGATATGTTGTTATTTTCCCACAAAAATGTTCAGTCACTAAACAGAAACTCCACAAACGAAGATTATGCAAATATTTCTCAATCCAAAAGCTTTAACAGCTGGACACAAGATGTCTCCTCCTTCACTGAAAAGTCCACCGTCAAGAGTTTTATGCGCTACAAGTTTCCACATCACACTTGTGCAAGTTTCATGATTGGCTCTAAAGTAGTCGTGACCTTTCACCTCCAGGCCAGTGACCCCGAGCATCCTCATGAACTTGAACTCTGATGCTTTCTGACCCACTTCGACTCCAGAACCGAACCTTTTTCTTTTTTAAGTCAGGGGAGGTTACAGAGGAAGCGAAACAGCTGAGCGGGAAGTGCAGGAGGTGACAGGTAGAGTGACAAAACTTCAAAACACGCGTGACATCTCTGAGGCCACATTCCTGCCTCCACACCCACAGCGTGCTGCCTTCAGGAGCATCCTGTAAACCTGCACACCTGAGAGCCAAGCGCACAGAAAGTCACTTTCAGTCTGCAGGCGTAATGTCTTCAATATCTAGTAATGATCTTTAAAACTGCAAATCGCGAACAACAACTCACGTTACATCATTCTTACGTCATCTATCAACAAGCTCACATGGTCCCCACCCACTTGAACGCCACATGTTGCCAATTAAATCGGGGGGTTTTATTCAATAGCCACAGTTTTCTTCTTCCAGCAGATTCTCGAGCCTCTTCTCTCGTCATTTTAAATGTTTTTTTCCAGGGGAAACTCTCGCATTTCCTGCAGCGCATGAACGCAGGACAGAACTCAGCCAGCTGACAATAACAAACCCTCCAGTAATAAACCACACACACGCTAAATTAATCTGCTGCGCACTCTGTCACACACAAAACCACAAATCTCTCTCGCTGATCTCCCAAAGTTTGACACTGACTTGACTCCAGCTCTCCCTCCTGCACCTCCAAGCTGTGTAAAGTGACTCCATGTGAATTGAGCGCTGCTTTTTAATCCCCTCTTACTTCTCGGTGGAGGTTTGCTGATCAGGTCCGCGACGTGCCTCTGCAGCCGGACCACTCTGCCCTCCAGCGCGCCGGACCGGTGGCAGATGGACACCAGCTCTCCCTCCAGCTCCTCCAGGATGCTCACCGAGTGCCGGGACAGATCCGAGAGCTGCCGGAGCACCGAGCACAGGGTGAAGCCGCACACGTCCGCCAAGTCCCCGAAAACCTCCGCCTGCTGCCGCCGCCGCTGCCGCTGCTGCTGCTGCGGGTGAAGCTCCAGCAGCCTCCCGCCGTCGGGCTTGCACACATCTTTCGGAAGTATCGTCCGCTTGCAGAAAGGCATTATTCCTCTCCCTGAAAATGATAACAAACTCCGCAGATAGTCAAGTTATATTCCTGTGGTCCTTCTCCCTCCGGTTGGCGCACAGACGCATGCTACGGATCCTCCGGGAGGAAAAACTCCGCCGCGTTTGGAGACGCTTGGAGCGAGTTGCGCGTCGTGCGCCCTCATTGTTTTTGACTGCGAGTGAGCTTTTCTCTTTTTTTCTCTCTCTCTCTCAGTGGAGAGGAGAGACTCAGCTGCTGGGGAGGCTGCTGTCAAGGTGCTCGAGTTGTATCACACGAAACATCCGGTTTGAATCTACAAAATTAAAGCCCAAATCACCCCCAAACAAATCAATGTGCCAAAAAAAAAATGGATTTCAGGACTAGTTGAGTGGTTAAAAAGTCACATCAGCGCAACACACACCGACATATAATCTTATAGATTATATAGACCGAGAGCAGAACTCCAAGATGTTTTAACCACACCGACCCAAGTCACTAAAACATAACACGATTAAACTGAAAAATGGTTACATTTGCTTCCCTTTTCTGCATTAAATTAAAATCAGTTGCACATATTTCATACACAGGTTTCATGGTACATGTAGCTTCTTTCACTTTGAAAAGACTGAATAAAACATCTAATTATAATATATTGTACTGTCATTGTTAATTATTTTTGAACAATTAAACTAGTTTCTATATTTTGTGACAAATTTCACCTATGCGTGCTTTTATTTTGAAGAGAACTCGCCTGCCATGTTGTTTCATCTTTTCAGGCTTGACGCAGCGACGCGGGGCGCAACAGTCTGGTGCCTCCTGAGAAGGAGACCTGTCTGGAGGAGGAGGAGAGAGATGGAGGAGGAGGAGGAGGAGGAGTGAAGGCTGTCCAAACGCTTTAAGCACATTGGCTTCTTACTTTGACACCTTTTAGTTTCAATTAAAGGAAAATATAAAGCTGTAACTTCCTGTAGGTCAGAGGTGGGCGACAGTTTTGTGACCTCCTCAGGAACACGAGAGACATCATCATCATCATCATCATCATCATCATCATCATCATCTCTTTGCATAATCACATCTCCATCTTTGACAACCTCCATTGTAACTTGTTCAGTTAAGTTGACCCTGAAGGCATCACCTCAGTTGTAAAGACGAGGTTGATTTCAACAACTTTGTCCAGAAATGAGGAGACGAATCAGGGGAGAGAAAATTACTGAGTCACAGACATGGATCACTGTAGTCCTCCTCCTCCTCCTCCTCCTCCTCCTCCTCCTCCATCTTCCTCTCTTTACTCTATAAACTGAGAACAGGTCCAGGCCTCCACTCATATTTCCAGATGGAGGCGCAGCGCTTGAATACATAACACATTTCTAAGATCATACAGGATCAGAGACTGTAGACGGAGACAGAAGTCCCTCCCTGACATAAAAACCAACCCAGACGCAGGTCTGAGATCATACATTCATACATGCACAGTTTTCTATCCGACACGTTGTACTGTGCTCTACTTTTTCTATTAGTCTGACCCTTTATTTGACTTGGGGAGGGTTGACTTTCTCTGAGTTTGAACATGGTTGGAAACATGATGTCAGAACACAACAAAACACAACACAAAGGTTTGTTTTTAGACGTTTTAAAGCGGAATTATCACATTACGTAACCGAGTCACGACATTTTGATTCGATTTCGCCGCGCTGGCTCGAACGCGTCAGGTGAAAAAACAGCTCCTAAACCAAACAACAACACGGAAACTCCTCGTGACGAGGTCTGCGGATGAAAGACATCTCTACAGCCGATATCTCCAACAAATCACATCGAAACAATTTAGATGGATTAGCAGTCGTGTTTTGTTTTCATTTATTTGGGTGGCATGTCCCTTTAATTCAAGACTGGATCTGAAGCTTTCACAAGAGGGGGGTAAGTTTTCACTGCACCTCTTGCACGCTTGCAAAGTGAAGTGTCTGCTTTCCTGCTCTTTCTCCAGAGGCCCTGAACGCATCTCATCTCCGAGCCAAATCTGTCTGGTTAACCAACATTACCGAGCCTCTCCGGCTGGATTCTTTGCGGCCACCACAAAGTGACAGCAAGTGCACGGGAGGAAAAGAAAACAAGCAGAGAGCGGCGGTCAGAGTGTCTCTTTAAGACGTATCATCTCTGCAGGAGCCTCTCGTGACGTGGCCCCCTGGACTCCCGAGGAAGGGTGGAGGAGCTTCATCGGTTTCTCTCCTCTCGCTTCAACAAATGTTTTCTCCTCCTCCTCCTCCTCCTCCCTCCCTCCCGGGCCAGCTGCTGCTCACATCCTCCACCGTAAATCTGTCAATTATGATCTGTCCTCCGGTCACCTCCTCTCATGAGAAATGACGCATGAATTAAAGAGTTTAATTCCAAAATGAGATTTGAAGAACGGAATACTTTCTCCGATTCAATAACTCTGTTCGAGATGAATTCCGATGGACTTTTTTTAACCCGCGTGCTGATGTTTTCTGTGTCGCTCACCAGCGATTATGTAACATCAGGGACGTGGTTATGACTCAGCTTTGATTTCCTTCTGTTTGTTTGTTTGTGCAGTAGCTTCATTTTCTAATATCCATAAACGTTTGTCCGTACGTCAAACGGAACAACATCATTATTTGCCTTCAGTGCGCTCAAAACTAACAAACTACAGAAAATCTGCATGTTTGAATGCAAGCTGACCCGATAAGTGAACGATTTATTGCTTTAACCTTTTCTTTTTCTTTGGTAACGATGTCTGGGAAGTCGCGATGAACCTGTGAAGTTCTCAGGACAAACTTCGCGGTCCTTCGTCATTGGTGCCTTGCTTGCTAGCGTGCTATTTCTTAACTGTATGTTCAGTGGTGTGTAAAACAAATGGCCGGTGGTGGAGCAGATACAGCAGATTGTGAGCTGGAGTTTCCCTGGTAAACATTTCTATAGGGGACGAGTGATCCCAAGAAGAGCAGCAGCAGAGCTGGAGGGAGGCCGAAGAGGTCGGTGTGTTTACTGGGACAACCACCAAATCAGAGCTGCAAGAAGAGCCGACACCACAGCTACACAGCAGAGGGTAAACACTTGATCCTCTTCATGAATACCAGTTCAGATTTGTTTGTTTTTGCTACTGTAACTGGTTTGTGATGTCATGTAAAGCTAAACACATCTCTTGATTGATTGTGCTAGCTTTGCTAGTGCAGTAACGTTCAGATATTACACGTTTTTTTATTAATTTCTCCAGCATCAATCAATCAAAAATGTCAAAATCTGAGTAGCGTTCAAATTTCTACACCTTCATCAGTGACCCGTCGTCGATCCAGCTACCACTGACAACTTGTCATCGCAGTGATGGAGGCGCCACACAACGCTCACCAGATTCGTCTCAAAAAATCCTGGAAAAATGACGCATCTCAGCTCAACTTTTGTCACTTCTTCAGATGCACGTATTGACCCAAGACGGCTGCGATTACTGATTGATTAACGATGCTCCCGTGGCTCCTCAGAACAATACATCGGATATCAATTAGGAACCGAACAATGCTGCGAACAATATCTGCTCAAGCTTGTGTCTTTTGTCTTTTGTGTTTTAGACAATCAGGGATGTTTTAACAGCTCTGACCTTTGACCTTCTGTATGTTAGCTGTTTCTAACATCGATCCTGGACGTTACACCATTTTTTTTCTTACATGTCTGAAAACTAAAGAGGAAAACCGGCGACTGGAGACAAACATGCAGCAGGAATGTGTCTTTTTGCCTTTTGCTCCTCACATTCATCAGCCTTCTCTGGCTTTCTATCTAATTGTGGGGGAAAAAGGCTCTTGTACCTCATAATTTATTTCACTTTGAATCATTCTGTGATGACTCCCCGCCCTGTCCTTGTCAGCCGGGGAACAAACTCTTCCATTTTTACAGCTGCAGACGCCTCCTCCCGCCGCTCGACGTGAATTCACAGCCTCGGTGACGTCTCGCTTCTCTGCAACGCTTTCCAGGACTCTCCACTTTCTCCGGAGCCCTGTGAAAACTCCCCGTTCCTCTTCTCGAGGCCTCGTGAAAACGTACCCCTCCTCCCTTATCCCTCCCTCCCTCCCACCCCCCCAAAAAAAAGCACATCTGGCTCTCAGAGCGCCCCCTGGGCCCCCTTCAGAGACCCCTCCCAGACGTGAACTTGGCCTACCTTAATGTTTTTGTTCATGCAGTCTGTGTCTGTCTTACGGAGAGGGGGGATGGAGCAGGAATTTCAACATAAATGGGCTCTTATTGACACAATTGAAAACATCAACATGAGAAACTTTGGATTGTGTGTGTGTGTGTGTGTGTGTGTGTGTGTGTGTGTGTGTGTGTGTGTGTGACGACAGCCGGCATGTTGATATAAACTATACGACTATATAAATGTACGAGAGCTCCAGAAGGACAGAAGAGGTGGAAGGGAGCGGCCGCATTACATCATCCGTAAAGCTCAGCACCCAATCGTGTCACTCCGGCCAATCAGTTGCCACGACAACCAACGTGCCCCCTCAGTCAATTAAGCGACCGGCCAGATTTTGGTTTCGAACTCGTCGTCGGAAAGAAAAGAAAAAAAAAAAGCCCCGCCTTCGCCCGCCGACTGCATCTGTCACCAAGCCAATCGTCCAATCAGCCGGCAGTCAGTCAATCACATGGAAGCAATTGATTAGAAACAGCTGTCCTCACCCTCCTCTCCCTCCTCCTCCTCCTCCCCCTCCTCCTCCTCCTCATCAGATGACTGAGTTCATTGTTTCAGCGGCTCAGCCCACTTCTCTGCGCTCGCGCAGGGAGCACGCTCCAAATTTACCTCCATTACTCCACTTTGACTCCCTCCCTCCTCCCTCGCTCACATTGTAGTTGTAGTATTCAGTGTTTTCTTTGAATCAGCAGTGTTGGCATGTAAGTAGGTGATGACTAGTTTCAACAACACACTGCCACCAAATAAAACTCATTCCACAGCCACCAGCTCATAACAAAGAAGAGTTAGTATGAAAGACAATAAGACCACAAAACTTCCTGATTCTCCCACATTTGAACGTGTGAATAAGAAAACACGAACTGCAAGTAGCACAACCAGAAATGCAAACTGTTTCCAGGAGACTCTTAAAAAGTGCTGGACAATGCTTGGACAAGCTTGGGCGGCACCACCACAGCTATTTAGTCTGCTGAAGAAAAAAAAAAAAAAAGATTTAGTGCGTACCGATATATAGAAACGTCGGAAGCAGGATGCCAGAAACACGTCCAACTGCATCCAGTCGCATTCTGCCGTACGCGAGCCAGTAGGATTTTTTTAACCACAAATTTTTGTGCTTGTAATTTATACATTAATATGCTAAATTAGATTGTGACGAGCATATGAGCGAGAGGGAACCCTACTCCTCTGGCAACACGAGAAAGTTTTCTTAATTTAGCCACAAGATGAAATAAAGTAATGGCTGAAAAACCTTGAAAGGATCAAAAGTAGACACTTTTTCAGGGGTCAGAAACCCAAAAAGGGCTGGCGAACTACTGTTTTATTGCCTCGTTGAGATTGAAAGTTCGTTTCTCCTGGATTGGGCTGCACCAACGATGCATAAATCCATCACTACAGTCGTGTTCTTACTGGGCAGTTTCAAACTGATTGTTAACTAAACTGTGTTGTGTCATTAAAATGTCAGAAATGCCATAAAGACTCATGTCATGTGTGAACTGGTTGCTATAGGAAACGATTGTGTAAACAGGAAGTTCCAGCAGCAACATGAACTTTAGGGACTCAGACAACTGGAACATGTATTGTCCTTCTATCAAACGTTCATCATATTTAAGATATTTTTCACTCCAGTTAAAGACATGCACACATGAAAAAGTATTTATTTAGCATTTAGGCTCAAACTGTTTGTTTTGATGTCACCTGAAGCTGTTGAAGCTTTGAAAAGTGTGAAATATTTCCAAAACAAGAGCGCGTCCTGCAGACGTTAACTTTGCTGCGGTGAAGTTTTCAGCTGCACGCGCTGATAAAAATGTCTCTTGTGTTTACTTGTACCGTGACTACAAAGCGTGCAGCATAAATGCATTATGCAGATACATTTATAACGTCTGAATGTTGTTTTCTTTGTTTTAATGCGAGTCTGTTCGGCCGTCCTGCTCTGCGTATTTTCTTTTTATTTTCATTCCTCAGATAATTCAGCACTTTAGCTCTTTGACTGGATGTTTTTCTCTGTATTTGCTCCGCAGCTCACATTTCTTCTGCTCCTCTCGCCATCCAACCAAACACACTTCAAAGCCTCTGTGTGACTCTGTGTGTGTGTGTGTGTGTGTGTGTGTGTGTGTGTGTGTGACTCTGTGTGACTCTGTGTGTGTGTGTGTGTGTGTGTGTGTGTGTGTGTGTGTGTGTGTGACTCTGTGTGTGTGTGTGTGTGTGTGTGTGTGTGTGTGAGACTCTGTGTGACTCTGTGTGTGTGAATCAAATGTGATTGTTGCTCTGCTCACAAGGGGATGCAGAGCAGGACCAGAGCAAAGCCTGCGTCTGGCGAGTCTCATATTTCAAATGTTCAAAGACTGTGTTTGTGTGCATATGTGTGTGTGTGTGTGTGTGTGTGTGTGTGTGTGTGTGTGTGTGCATATGTGTGTGTGTGTGTGTGTGTGTGTGTGTGTGTGCATATGTGTGTGTGTATGCACTAGAACACATCTGAAGTATTATTATGGTAAATACTTTTATGAATTCCTATTTTTGTTTCTTCAAAATGACCACAAACATTAGTCCCCTCTCAGATTGAGGAGAAATGTAGTGCCCTGTTGGTCCTATAGATGTGTGTGTGCGTGTGTGTGTGTGTGTTGTTGTTGTTTACAACTGCTCCCTGGCCAGTAAAAATGGGGACAACTCCACAGCTTCTGATTTGTTAGTGAACCCGTCTTGCTTCCCGTGCAGATGTTGACGCTGCAGCCTCGAGGTCAAGTCGAGGTCAAAGTTCATCGTCCTGCCGGTGGATTCAAACAATCTCTTTTTAATTTGTTTCTCCAGATAATTTCACTCAGTTACACGTTGTTAAAGGATCGTTCTTGGAACTTAACACAGCCAAGACATATAATGTAATAACCGCTCAACTGTGTCAACTATGGCAAGCACAGTGGGTCAAAGTTAAAGATGGAGGGCCGTCGTGTCTTTTTTCTATCATATTTTGGAAAGTGTGATTCTGTCCTGTGAGACCTCATCACTAAAAGTAAGCCTAAACTTTTAATGAACTAGGGATGTGTTGTGATTTAAAGTCTTCGCTTATAAAAATTCTAACTATTAGTTCCTGCAACTTTGGTTTTGTCTTGAAAAAAATATTCTACACGACTTTTCCCTTATTTTGACGCTCACTTGGGATACCACCAGGTATTTGCTTCAGCATCATCAATCTCTGGCTTTTGGTAGTTAATTTAACGTGACTATGAGGAACTTTAAGTGTTTATGAAACAGTCCGGTGATTATAAACGACCTGTAACAGCAAACTGCCTGCACTCGGTCCGATCACATACATCACTGTATAAAATGTAGAAAGTTTTTGTAGTCGTTTTAAGAGCCGTGGCGTTGAATAATGCTGAATATCATGATGTCATAGCAAAGTTGACCTTTGACCTTTGGTATATCAAACATCACAACCTCACTGTTTTTATCAGAAATTTGTGAAATTTTATTGCAATTATCGTATAAATTCTTGAGTTCGCTCTTCGAAAACAACAGTAAAATTGTTCCCCAAGAAACATCGAACAGAATATTTTTTAATTCATCTTTTATTTAATTCTTCTAACAGACTAATAATCAGGAAAGAAAGCTTGGTCAGATATAAAAACAATGACAGGGAACATTTCACTGCATCACCACATTCAGCTGAGAATGAAGTACTGGTATATGAGTGTTTGTGCTCTCACTCCAGTGAAGGACCTGAATGTATCTGTGTCCTCGCTGCTCGCTGCCAGGAATGATGGATTAGTGTACAGTACAGCGTGTCAGAGAGCAGACGGTCATGAGAGCGAGCAGCTCCCCTCGACACACACACACGTTAACACACCGACAGACACACACACTCCTTCCCGCCGTGTGTGTCTGTGAAGGGGTTGGACATTAGAAAGTCCTGAGGGAGACGGGCAGCGGTGATCTCTCGCTCTTTCACTCGCAAACACACACTCGCAGGTGAGTCTGAAGGCCAGAACGGGATCCGTCACACACACACACACAAACACATAAACACACACTGAGGCGGTGTGTGTCGGGCCAGGTTTCTGCAGCGAGGAGCAGCCTGCAGCCCAGCAGACACCATATGGACCTGCACTGAAGTCACAACACGCAGGGATGGAGGGGAAAAAGGGAGGATGTGCAGGAAACGGAGAGAGATCGAGAGAAAGATGGCGACTGTTTACAGGTGAAGGGACAGAAAGACGGAGGAACCGGTGTGGTGGAGGGAAAGGAGGAAAGAAAGGAAAGATGGAGAGGAAGGATGGATGACGGGTAGGAAACAGACGGTGACAGAGCGAAAAAAAGACGAAGGTATGGTAGGGACTGATGCAAAGAAGGATGGAGGGAGGAAATGGAGAGAGACTGAAGACTGTTTACAGGTGACGGGAACAAAAAATGGAGGGACTGATCAAAAGAAGTATGGAGGGATGAGAGGAAAGAGGGAGGGAAGAAAGACTGACAGGGAGGAAATGGACAGAGATTGAGAAAAAGGTGATGAGAAGGAAGGAAAGAAAAAGGGAGGAAGATACAGCAGGGACCGGTGCGAAGAAGGACGAAAGACGGGAGCCATTTAAGGAATGGTGGAAGAATAAGGAAGGAAGGATATAAGGAAGGCGGGATCAAGGAAGGATGGAGGGACAAAAAGATGAAAACTAAGGAGGGATGCAAATATCAAGGGAAGGAAAGAAGGCCCTAGAAAACGAGGATGGGAGCTTAAGTAGGAAAGACTTGGAAGACTTGAAACAAGAAAGAATTCAGAGGAGAAAATGTTGGATGGAGGGAGGGTGCAAGATGGGAACTATTTCGGGAAGGAAGGAGGTAAGGACAGTTGGAAGGAGGGATGATGAGGGGATAGATGGAAAGAAGGAGGGAGGGATGAGACAGGAAAAAGAAAAGGAGGGAGCAGAGGGATTAGGAGACAACAGATGGGATGGAAACAGAGGAGAGGATGGAGGGATTAGACGGACTGAGGGAGGGAGGACGGACCGCCTGCAGGTGAAGGATGGAGGGATTGTTGGGTAGAAGAAGAGATGCTTAGTTGCCACGTAAAGGAATTAAAGGGACATTTCAACAAACCACCTTCAGCTTCCCTGAGGTCACTTCCTGTTTTTAAATATTTGTGATGCTGCAGGAAGTTTCTCCTCCCTCTGTGGAGGAAGCATCGTTACCAAACCAGCAGTAACAGAATAAAAACCACAACGAGACAACACGTGTTTTGTAAATAACAGTTTATTTGAAAACCAGCGGTCGGCTGTCTGTGTGGCCAGTTTAGCTGCTGCCCTGCTTGGCGGCGAGCCTCTTGTCTCTCTCCTCGGCGATGGTCAGACGGATTCCCTTTCCTCTGGGCAGGGACACCCACGGCTTGTTGCCCTGGAGACGGAGGATGGAGAAGACAAGTTATTAATTAGTGCTGATCAACAGGAAGCGTTATCACAGGTGACGACTGGGACATGGTGCGATTGTTCTGATTCGTTACTTCACTAAAAAGGGTTTTCAAAGCCGGCTGCCATCAGGTGAAATGACCCCAAACCCTTTACATCCACTCAACTTGCAGTACGACTTCTCCATTTATACATTTCACAAAGACGACAAGATAAAAAAAAAAACAGCCTCATTAAATCTTAACTGACTCAAAACTACACACAGAAAATGGGAAACTATTTGTATACAAGTTGTGGAGTTGTTCAACTCGTCCCTGCGTCTTTTCTTGTAAACTCAACATGTTTAAGCATTTTAGGTGAATTTCCAAACTTTTTGGGCAGCTGTATTTATTTCTACATGCATGTCAACGACCAAAATTATGTTTGGTGAAAGTTTTATGGGGACTGGAGATAAATTTAAAAGAGGAAAGCTCAGAGTTACTTTTAAGGAAATGGAAATTACAATTTCAAGGAGTTTCAAGCACGATATTCAACATTAAAATCTCTCTCAAAACCTTGAAAACACCACATTAAAATTAAGCATTTATAAGGATTTAAAGTTAAAGCTGATTTAAAGTGATAAAACTGACTGTTTTGGTTTAAAGAATTATTGATGGGTTTTGAAGATTTTATATCAGAAAATCGGACGTAAATTAATCTATACATGACGTTTTACTGCTTACAGGTCCATTTATTTTGAAAACTGTTGTAAATAATTCACAAGATTAAAAGAAATGCAGTTGGTTGATGAGATTATTGGCCTGCAGGTCCCCAGGAGTCGTTCCTGAAGCATCGATGAGCAGGAAACAGAAATACTGACTGCAGCCAAGAAGAAAGCGATAAAGCGTTCCTGGCTGGCTTCAAAATAAAAATAAAAAAAACCTCCAACCTTTGACACCTGGCTGTCCGGGGTCAAAGGAACTCACAATGGAGGAAATCAGAGCCACTCTAGTTCTGATGCTGCAATAACTGGAATGTTGTTTGTCTGAGAAATAATTAAAACGCTGCCAGAATTATAAGAGCGACGACAGGACGAGCTTTGTGAAGTTCTCTGCGGCCAACAGGCGCTCGGCGCTCGACCGTGCCAACATTTATCTTTCGGTCAGCGCTGCAGCTCGAGGTGACGACGGACGGCGAGGCGGAGGCCGCTGAATAAATGTCAGGCGGCAGAAAGACGACCGAGCTGCCGACAGCTCCGGTCACATCCGCGACCAAATAAATGTCAAGCTGCGGAGAGAAGAGTTTTTACTGCCGACGCTGCTCATGTCGGGTCCTCTAATCATTTAATGGGACGGTGTTTAAATCTTCTAATACAGTATGTCGCTTTATCTGCCTTCACTAGGATCAGAATTCAGCCTGGAGCGCAGGACAGATGTCACATCGAGCATCTTAGGTTCCTAGCTTTACATTTAGCGCTACAAACTCAAATATAGTATGTTTTTCTTTTGTTTACCCCAAGGAGGACCAACACTTTTCATAATGGAGCGTACCGCGACTCATTTATTGGCATTTTAGTCTCTTCTTTTGACATTAGTTGCCTTCCTGTACATCAGGAGCACTTCTAGGAGATTAATCCAGCACTTGATATGATTTATAGATTCAACATTTAGCCTAAAAAAAATATTTTAATTCCCCGAAAAGCTCAAAGTGACGTCTTCAATTTGCTTCTTCTGTCCAAAACCCAAAGAATCTTCATTTACTGTCCTACATGATAAAGAAAAGCATTTTTTTCTTTGACTGAAGCAGTCAGCTTTTATCCCTCGTTGGGCTCAACTTCTACAGGCCTATGAATATTGTAAAACAAATGAAACGCTTTAATTAACTTGCAGGGCCCTCAGGAGGTTTCAAACTGAAGGGAAAATCAACTTGCGCTTGAAAGAAAATGGATGAATTTCACAAGATTTCCTTGTGAAGGAGCTCAGAACTTCTTAGAGGAATTGGTGGTGTATTTTCATTGCTGATCAAAACCAAAAACGTCATCATTGCTCCAGAAGTCGACTAAATTCTGTCCCAGCTGAGACAATTATATATTCTGCTTGGGGTTCAATGTAAACTCCGATGCTGACACGTCTTCTGCGAGTGTCCGACATGAGACGGGGGGGTTATATAACCGGATCTTTCTCCTCGTCCTCACCTTGCCAATGACGAAGATGTTGGAGAGCCTGGTAGCGAAGCTGTTGCCTGTGCTATCCTTCACGTGCACCACGTCGAAAGAGCCAGGGTGACGCTCCCTGTTGGTGATCACACCGATACGCCCCAAGTTAGCACCGCCGGTCACCATGCACAGGTTACCTGCAGAGGGCGGGAAAAATTCATTACAGCCATCGAGACACATGACAGAAAGTGAAGCTGGAGCAGCGAGATAGAAACTTACCAGTATCAAACTTGATGAAGTCTGTAATCTTGCCGGTGTCCAGGTCGATGCGGACCGTGTCGTTGACCTTGATGAGGGGGTCTGGGTAGCGGATGGTGCGGGCGTCGTGGGTCACCAGGTGAGGGATCCCCTTGGTGCCGACCATGAGCTTCTTCACCTTGCACAGCTTGTACTGCAGACAGAGAGGAGGCCGGTCAGGAAACGGACAACAAGGTTGAAAATTAATTAACAGATGACATTTTGAGGATTTCCGCTGTATGTCGACCACCATCGGCTCCGTCTCTGTCTGCTGTTGTAATTCTTCCCACAGTTGAGGATTTTAAACCAGATTTGACCAAGATTATGGGGATTAGACCAGTTCAGCTGCCATAGCTGATCTTCAGATTTGGCAAGACACAAAAGGAAATCCTCCTTAAAGCTCGTTTCACACCCGGTAAACCAGCAACGACTCTGCCAAAGCCCAAATCTGAGCCAGTAAACAAACTTCGACTCCGAAGTAGCAACAACCTCCTCCTACTGACAATGTTGGTTATCCGTCTTAAAGTTGTTGGAGGAGGATACCTTCTTCTAGTTCTAACAGCGGTGCTTGATAGTTAACATAAATCATACTCAACTCTCAGACATAAGAATGAAGGATAATCATGTTTTCTGTTCTTACCTTGGCCTCCTCGCCGGTGATGCGGTGGACGGTGAAACGTCCCTTCACATCGTAGATCAGACGGAAGTGCTCACCGGTCTTCTCGATACTGATCACATCTGGGGGAAACAAGCAGGAAGAAGTCTTAGCATCCAAATCAAACTAGTACAGGAGTTTAACACCTTCTGACTGTATGGAAGACCATGTTGATCATTTCCTTGATTCACTGATCAGTTGTTCGTTCTATAAAGTGTCTGAAAATGGTGAAAAATGTCCGTCAGTGTTCCCAAAAGCCTGAGACAACGTCTCCAAATGTCTTATTTTGTCCACAACCCGAAAATATTCAGTTTACTGTCATGGAGATCTTACTCGACAACTTCTGATCCACTCGATCCACCAACCAGAGAAAGCCGAGAGCATCGGTCACATTTGAAGATGAACATGTGGCACAGGACGGTCTCTACACTCGTCATGTTCAAGTACCAGTGAGCTCGTTCAACAATCTCTCAAATCCAGATATGAACTTTATCCGCTCTCCAAAGAATGACAAAAACTCTACGTACAACACCGTCAGCACAATCTAATGAAAAGCAGTGGAAACATTTGAATCTAGAAAGCCAGCCTGAGTAATTTATGCTTCCTAAAAATACAACTTTAAATAAAACATCAAGTACTTCATAGTCATCTGAAGCTGCACCAGAGCGTCGACTGTTTCAGAGTTTATAAAAACAGGCTGCTGTCGTTCGTCCTGCTGTGAAAGCTTCCCCTGGATTTGGAAATTAAAACTGCACACCTCCATGTGAGGCTGTTGGCCAGCGTCAAGGTGGAAAGAAAAAACTGACAGGGTGACAAGTTTGAGAGGAGGCGTGACCGAGTTCAGACACAAACATCAGCTGCTCTGATGGAGAACCTGCTGCCGCTCTGCGATATGATTCCTACCACTGCAGAAAGAGTGAAACCGGGGAAAACAACATGAGTACAGAAGGTTTAAGTGAGTTTGAGGTGATGAGGTGTTGTATTCAATCTGCATTTACGACTTTAATTCTCTTAAACTTGTACGTGACGGCACTGATGACGGACATGCGTCGACTATGAAGGAGGGGTCTGTTTCATTTTCATTCTCTTCCAGTCTCTAATACATCTAAGTAGACTTACAGTTGTGAGTTTATCTCAAAACTCACAAATTACTGGCTGCTATCCCTCTCAGCCAAGTCCAATATTCAACCACAAATCCAAAGTGACTGAATCTGTGAAGGCTCAGCCTGTCAGACCGCCAGATTTTAGCGTCAGGTTTGATATCCAAGACGAAAGAAACAGACATCCGACATGAGAAACTCCAGTGAAAGTGACAGCTGCTGCCCTCAACTGTTCAACACTGACAGCTTCTAAACTCCGAAGAGACACTTTTATCTGAGAAAACATCTTGACAGAAGCCGAGCGACAGTAAATAAAGTCTCGTCTCAAAGTCACACTTCAGGGAATAAAAAGATGTTTTTTGCACCGACACAGAAACTGAAATTTGCTCGCCACAAATAAGGTTTGATAAGTCAGAACCACGCTAGGAGTTACAGATGGAGCTCAGAACTTCTTAGAGGATTGGTTGTGTAGTTTCATCTCATTCCTGATCAAAACCAGGTGGTCATCATTGCTCCTGCATCGTTTACAGATGTTAAATCCTCCACAGCAGCATCAAACGCTCGAACAACAAGTCAGCTCACCCATGAATCCAGCGGGGTAGGTGACGTCGGTGCGGACCTTGCCGTCGATCTTGATGAACCTCTGCATGCAGATCTTCTTCACCTCATCCCCAGTCAGGGCGTACTTGAGGCGATTCCTCAGGAAGATGATGAGGGGCAGGCACTCCCTCAGCTTGTGGGGACCGGTGGAAGGACGAGGAGCCTGGGGAGGAACCAGTCCGGTTATTTTAGGTCCTCAGATTGTGTCATTACTGCTATTAGTTAATACATTTAGGAGCCGATATTCAGTCTTTGGTAATCCAACAGGTTTAAGCTTTACTCCAACTACAGCTGCACATTGTAATTTTAAATTTTGAGCTAAGCGCAGTATCCATTTCACTGTATAAAAGCACAATGTTGGACAAAAACAGCATTATGATTAAGCTCTGTAGAGCGACAGAGACATCGTGTCCTACAAATCTTTGCTCTACAGATGTCAGAACACGACTGTTACGTCATGATTTTAACAAGTTTCTTCGCTGATAATTCAAGTTGTTGCTCTAATATGATGATTCCTACATGTCATCACTCATATCACCATCTCAAAATCTGTCGATACACTTGAAATATCAAATTTCGACCATATCCTGCAGCCCAAAGGAAACAATTTGCACAATTTTTATTGTATTTATAATTTCAGAGATTAGAGTAAGACACAGTCAGAAAGTTTCTCAGCTGGTGTTGTAGATAGTGATATAAAGAAGGGCCAAAGGCAAAGTTGTACAGCTAAAAGCAGGTATTTCTAGTATTTACCTGTCAAACTGCTGCATTTTACATCTAATTTCATGGATTTTACAGCCGTTGCATGACCACAGTCCATCTTAAAACGTAGTTATGTGCATTTCTACATCAGTTATCTCAGCGTTACGCAAATTAGAGCCAGTTTTCACTCTTCAGATTTTCAAAATACGACCAAATTACTGATCCAAGCATATGACTGGAGAATAAATCCCTGAAATAACAGCAAAACCAAGATTATGCGTCGTTTCAAAAGCTTTTACAATTATAGGTCTCCCTAACAACTAGGTTAAAACTTTAATCTGCTGAACATTACATGTATATAAAGTCCTACAGATGCATTTAAATTAGTGCAGCGGTCCACAGATATAGTACCAGATCTACAAATGCATTCAGGTGAATCTCCCAGTTTTATAATCATTATGAAAGACTTCACATCTCAGCACTAAAGTGGAAAACGCATGTTTTATCTTGAAGATAAATCTATGATAGCTGCCGACAAACCAAAATGCACAGGGCTCTGTTTACAATTTATACCGCTGAGGTATTTCACCTTCAGTTTATTAACCTTAATTTAATGAACGTAGCTATGAAGCGTCCATGTGTGATATGATAAAGCTTGAGTGAGCCACATCTGCCAGCTGTACATCCTCCTTTAGAGTGTATTTAACATGAGCTCCCAACACACTACCATAACTTATTGATGCCACAGAATACAGATAATATAAAACAGTTTAATGTGAATATAATATGCAGTAATGTTACTTACGAACACTCCGGTGAGCTTGTCAAGCATCCAGTGCTTTGGCGCTGCGACGCGCTTCAGGTGCTTCTTCGGTCCTCTTGCCTGAATAAAAAGAGAACAATGGCGGTCAAACAACGGGACAAACAACCGGTAACCCACAACAGTTTGTTTATCAGCCAGGTGGACTGATCAAAATGTGTTAAGAGTATTCTCGTTCAGCAGAGTTAGCATGTTGAGCTAACGTGCAGCAGGAGGGAACGCCGACTAGCACAACCGGCTGCGGCCTAGCTAGGCTAACATTAGCACACGTCTGACAGAATCGTTTAAAATCCCACATTTATTTAAACTTTTACAAGAAGCTTGAACACAAAAAGAAGTAAAATCGTCTGCCAGAAAAAAAAACGCCTCCACTGACAACGACTCGTATTCCGTTTATTTAGCAAGCTAACGCTTGTTAGCCACCGCTAAGCTAACGGGCACCGGGTGAGGAGGAAAAAAACCCCAAAGTGGGGTTCGGTCGTTTCAAATCATCAATAAAGAGCAAGAATCGCTGCTTTCGGTCACAATTTACACATCTACCATTTTATAAGACGTAGGATTTCAAGCTAGGACACATATGTTTGTGGTAGTACGACGGCAGAAAGTGATGTTTAGTGATTATTTGAGAGAGGAATCGTGAGGGAAACCTGCTCACCATGTTGGAGTCTGCGGGGAAAAGGACCTCTCTTCTTCCGGTATTGAATGATAAGGCCGAGGACGGCAGACTGGGAGGGACAACCGGGGCGAAAGTCGCGATTCAGATTCAGCCTCACTGAATCAGTCGATATTGGTGTTTTTATGCTGTTAAACTGTGGTGGATTATAACTAAATATAGATGTTTATGATTTGAGGTACTTGTATTTAGTATTTCTGTGTTATGCCAGATTTACTTAATACTTGTCACATGTTTTAACTCCAGGAGCTTATTCATTTATTTATATTTATATTTTTTTATTTTTTTAAGAAAAAGCTTTTTAATACAGGACGTTTTACTTGTAGGTTACTGCAGTATTTGTATCCTGCAGTATTGCTAGTTTTATCAAAGTAAACGCTGTGAATACTTCATCCACCATCTTTAAACCGTAATTTAAATGTTTATTTTCTACTTATTCGTAACCTGTTCTGTTTCTTTCTAGTTTTCTTTTTCTTCCAGTGTGTTTAAGTTCATTTTGCTCCTGTGTTACAGTAACAGTGTTTTGTTCTGTGTTTACTTTCTAATATCTGTCATTCTATTAAAATAAACATTTCTGTGTAATTTCAAGTTTAGTGAATTAGCTGAAATGCTTTATAACAATTTATTAACCTTATTTATGTTTCTGATGTTCATAATACTTAATAATGGTGTAAATGCTTAATAAATACTGTGTATTTCATCCATAAACATTATTTGAATGAACTTTACAATTGTTTCATGAAGTATTTCATTGTTTATTACCAGTGAATTTACTTAATTAAATCTGGTGAACTATGAATTTACCATTTATTAATGACAGTTACTATAAAGTGTCTGTAAGCTCATTTCAGCAAAGACATAGATTTAATGAATTTCATTAAAAATTGGCCATATTTGTTCTTTATCTTCTGCTTCTTCTTCTTCTTCTTCTTCTTCTGTCGGAATTTGAGTCCAATTCAATCTGCTTGCTGTCACTGATTTTATCTCCTCAAAGTTTGTGACAAGTTTCTTTGTTGACAAAAACGTTGCACAGGAATTTATCCTTCCTGCTCCACCGATGGAGCACGGAGATGCCTGATGTAAATATGTTTCATATATATCCCTGGAGGTGCCTTATTGTTATTTAAAATATATTTGTGTCCTCATTTGATGCATGTGGAGTGAAATAAAACAGCATATGTTTGCACAGGCGTGATCTATATGATCATCCTCCATGTTTCCCGGCTGCAGCTGCTGGTGGTGCCTCCACTTCTCTCTGTGTTTCTGGGTCCCGGTCAGGAAATGCCAGCCCAGTCCTGTTTACACTCTGGGAGATAAAACTCCTCCTGGGTTTTTTTTTGTCTTCCTCTGCCAAATGATACCAACTGATGCTGCCTCTCTTTTTTATAAAGGCATCTCTGCTTCCCCCCTCCGGGCTGCAGGAACTAATCCCAAAGCTCGAGACAAACCTGGACTCTATTTATACCTAATAAAAAGGCTCCAGCGTGCAAAAAATTCACACGTTTATCTCCCCCGACCTACTTTATGTCTTATTTTTCCTTCCTCCCATCCAGCTGAATCAACCCCACCAACCTACATTTCATTCAGACGTATACTAAAGACAGAGAGGAGCTCAGCGACGGGGCCCCTGCAGCCAGAGCTCCAATCTAACGTGTTCCCAGCTTTAATTTCCTGACCTACTTCCTTGAAAAACACTGATAGCCCAGTCCTGGAACCCCAGGAAGTTTTTCAAGGATTAAAGGCAGATTCCTGGAGTCGCGTTACAAAAGCAGAAGGGAGGTGACGTCTGTTTGGACTGGCTGTCCAGAGGCTGCAGGACTGTTTGGTTCAGATGTAGCTGAGGCTAATAAAGTCCAGCTGATGGTAGAAAAGAAATGAGTCGTCTGGATCTCTTCTTATTTTCAGACGGTTACACCCCTTTAAATCTTCACTGTACGCCAAAAAAACAGGTCATGATTTACGGTCGTCCTTAGTTATTATCATCTCTGTCTGTTTCTGTTTGTTAGTGTTGCTGTAACCTCCTGAGTTATCTGCTCTTTGAAGGATCTGACTGTCACTGAGCCAAGAAGTCTGCAGAGGTTTATTGTTGTTCTTACAGGAGAAACATGAAAGTTTGCTGATCGAGACCTTTTTTTATTTAGTTCAACGTTTTCATAAACAGCAGTGTGTTTGTACTGTTTTATTTCTGGTCTCGTGGATTTATTTCTCTGCTAGTTTGAATGTTTATGCTTTATTTATCTCTCATGACTCAGACCCTCACTGCTCCCCCACTGCTGACAGTCATACACAGTGTAATACTGCCGTCACCACTAGATGGCAGCACTGAAGCAACTTCTAATGACAGTCTGAGACTGGAGAGAAGGACGTGAGCTGGTGGTTTAACTGCAGAGAGAAGAAAAAAAAGGAAAGAAAAGGAAAGGAAAGAAAAGAAAACAAAAGGAAGGAAATACAGGGAAAAGGAAAAAGACAAGAAAGATTATAGAAAAGAAAAAGAAGAGAGAAAAGAGAAAAGAAAGATTAAAGAAAGGAAGAGAAAAGAAAGAGGAAAGAAAAGAAAAGGAAAAAAGAAAAGAAAGGGGAAAAGAAAGAAGAAGAGAATAAGAAAAGAAAAGGAATTGAAAAATGACAAGAAAGATGAAAGAAAAGACAAGAGAATAGAAAGAAGAAAGAAATTAAAGAAAAGATAAAATAAAGAATAAAGAAAAGAAAGAATCAAGAAAAGGAAAATTAAAGAAAAGAGAAAAGAAAGAAGAGAGAAAAGAAATTAGAGACAAAACAGAGAAAAGAAAGAAGAAAGAAAAGAGAGAATAATAGAAAAAGAAAACAAACTAAGAAAATAAAAGATTAGAGAAAATAAAAGAAAGAATAAAGTTAAGGAAAGAGAAAAGAATGAGAAAAGAACGATAAAGAAAAGAAAGTAATGTATAGGTGTATATTTAAGACTCTTGGTTCAAAACATTCCTTCTATGTAATGTAACTATACTTCCATGTGTATATACAAACATTATAACACTGATTGTTGCCAAATTAGGTAATTCTTCCCCAAAACGTTGATTTCACAAACATGTAAATGTCTTAATGGAGCCAAAAAAACAGTGTAAATTAAATTTTGGCGTGCAGAAAATATATAGAAGTGAAATGTAATGTGCTTGTTGTGTCCTTCTCTGTGGTGTAGTTACCATCAAACACCAGCAGAGGGAGGCCTTGTTTAAAACATTACTGACATGTTGCATAAACTCCTGGTCACACTGTCACACCCTCCAGCTCATAATATTACATAATAAATTACAATTTGCAACTGTAATTTTTGGATAAAAACACGTTTAAAATGTCTATAAGTATAAATACAGTATTATATTAAACATCAGCTGGTAACGACATCATCATCTTGGAACATGTGCCTGATAATTTTTGGTTAAACTCTTCAATAACGAACATTAACTCCAGTTCAGTTTTCATTTCTTTATTTTCTCTCCAAACTCAGCGCCGTAACAAAAATACAAGCATTTTTTTTTTCTTTAAAACTCAATATGATTTCAGTCATTTACATATTCATATAGATGTACAAGTGAGAGCCGGTGAGCAAAAGTGCTTTTTTTAAAAAATAATAACAAAAAAAAAAATCATCTTTGAATAATATTCATTCAACCGAAGACAGAAAATGCAACAAAATAAAAGACTTTAATCTAAAAAGTAAATGTGGAGATAAGAGATGAATCAGTGCAGCGTCTGCTTCAGTTTCAGCAGCAGACCTGACAGCAGAGCAGCGGCCCAACAGTTTCTCATCAACCTTGTAAACGGAGACCTCTGACAGATATATCACCGGCTGTGTCGGAGGGCTTTCACAGGCCGCGATGTGTTGGAACATTTTTCACGACCTCGAGGCCCCCCGAGGGCAACAAATCACCGCTGTCACGAGGAAAACTGTGAATCCGCTTCATCCGTTTCAGGCACCATGAAGGAAGAAAAAGTGTGTCAGACTGAGTGAGGAAAGGATTTGGTGAAAACGGGAGCGATTTCCCCAAAACCGTCCACAAAACAGTGAATTGTGCAGTTTGTAGGTGTTAAACAGATCTGAGGAGGCCTGTTTTCACTATTTGTGCTAAGCTAAGCTAACCTGCTACTTAGCTTATTAATTGAACGTTTTGATTGGTTAACTCTTGACAAGGCAGCGAGAAAGTTTTCGCTTATTATTACAGAGATCAACTTCAAACTAATGCAGTCAGAAATTATGTTTCCATCGCAGGAACTTTAGGAGGAACTATTATTTTAACCCCCAGAAAGTCCCTGTGCTTTCCAAACACACAGGAAATTTGGGGAAGCTCGCCAATATTTTTGCAAAAATCCAGTTTGTTTTTTTTCGTCCTTTGTGCTTCGTCACATCAACGTTGGGTTACAGAAGAAGGACAGTTGAAAAATGTCAATATTAGAAGATGTTTCATCTCCTGTTAAATAAGAGAAACTCAACCCAACTTTTTTTCTTGAAAACAAAACTAATTTATGAACTTTTTTTGGTACCAATTGAAACTTTCCAGATCATAACTGCAGTAGTTCTTGACAGAAACACGATTTTAATGGAGCAGTGGATCAATCCGGAGACGATGGATGCAGTAAAGGAAGGAAATCATCTGTGTTGAGGCAGTTTGAGCTAAAAACAATCAAGACAAAAGGTTTGGTGCTTTATGATCCATCACTGAAAAGCCAAATTTCACCTGAACTTTCCTATTTTCAGTCGTTATTAAGCGTGATGTTCTCCAAGCAGACTGAAACCAGAATTAGGGGAATATTGTAGCGTGGATTTGAGTGTTTGTGATAAGAAACCAAATAGCTGTGAGGTGTGTTTAAGTTCAAGAGGTTAATCTGTAATATCAGGCGTCGAGGAGAGGAGGAAATGAAAGCTTTGGACTGTAGGCGACTTCTCGGGGGGAGGAGGTCCCTCCGCTTCACAGAGCAAAAAAATAACATTCAATCAGCTGGGATTAAGGCCGGACCACAAAACATCGCACACACACACACACAAGAAAGGTCTTTAAAACAATGTCGGGCAGCTGGAAACAAACGCGAGGCCGTCTCCCATCTGAAGAATGTTATTTTGACCCACTTTGAGGCGAGACAGAGGAAGAGAAGAATCAGAGTGTCTGTCTGTCGGATTTGGGGAGCCATGAGAAGCATCTTTTATTTCTTTCTGTGTGTCGGTAAACTGGTTGTTTTCGGATTATCCAACAAATCCCTCTTGAAGAAGGGAATTCTGTCAAATTAGTCCTTCGACTGGATTTCATTAATTGCAGCTTCTCCCGTTTCTTTGAAGAAAGAAAAAAGGAAATTGTTGCTCGTCGACTGTAACTGGTACGCTAATGAACATCGAAATCTGGTTTCAGGACGACGTGTGTGTGTGTAAGCTGACTCGTCGATATCCTCATAAATTAACGAGGATTTTCAGACTCTCACACACGCAAACAACCCCCGATCGCTCTGCGAAGTGTGTGTGCGACTGAACAAGTGCCTGTTTCATGGCTGCGACTCCCGTTTCCCTGCTGTAACACCATCCCCGCGCTCCTCTGTGCGCCTTTGTGCGCCCTGCACGTAGGTTGGTTTCATTGTGTGTGTGTGTGAAAGCACATACAGGTGAGTTTCCGCAGGTATATATAGGCCTTACAGGTGTGTTGTTTCTACTGTGTGGTCCAAGAGGAGACCCACAATGGCCAGATGACAGACACACCGGGTGGAGGTGAAAGGCCTTTGTTCGAGCTCCTCCATCTTGTCTTACCACAACAGATATAGGTCGCCGCCCTCATGCTACCTGCATCCATCAGGTACAGCTCCTATAGGTGGGTGTCAGCTTAAACCCCTCTCCACCCCTCCAGGAAGCTAAAAAACAAACCTTAGGAACTGGAGAGTTAACGCTGTGAGCTATAAATGTTCATTTCTCCGAGCTCAATCACAGAGAGTGAGATCACTTGGGAGCCAAAATCTTCGCCAACAGCATCTGGCAGCATCACCAAGGTCCACTAGAGGATATGCAAATAAGGCAGATAATTGTGCTGCAACAGCCAGATGATAAAAATATTATTGTAATTGTGTTGTGTGTTCTGGTCCACAATGAAGATGGAGACGGTTCAGTTTTTACCCAACACGGAATAAATGTTGGCAACGTACAAAAAAGTTTCCGCAAAACCGCTAATGTGTCGGAACTTTTATGTTTTTCCTTCCGTCAACAGAGTGATTTGTTAGGTCGAGGCACAAAAACCACTTGGTTACGGTTAGAAAAATACCTGTTTTTTTGGTCTCCACAAACACAGCTGGAGACGTCCATAGTTGTCACCACAAACGCGACTGGAAATTCTCCCGAGATCTTGATAAAATCACCCAGTTTTGTCACCAGAAACATGACAGGACATGTCCCAAATTCAAGAGGCCTTTTTCTTTAGTCTGTGGCTAAATTAGGCATTATTCAATTAGCCAACATTAGTTAAAGTGTTTGTTTGTTGTTTAATGAGATATCAAAGCACCAAACATGGATTTTAAATTAAATCAATGTCTACACTTGTACTGCATGTAAGCAACACACAACATATGGGGTTTCTACCTGGACATTAGTGTAAACAAACATTGTGGTTGGTTTAAGCTAATGCTAAAGTCCAAGTAGCCAAATTAAAATGTGTCGCAGATGGGGATTGTTAGCAAAACAAGAATGTATTTTGAAGCAAAACAACTGAAGATCTTCAAACTGGCTGACGGATATGGCTTGATTTTAGATGTTCTCCCTGTGTTCTCTGCCTTCAAGAGACACTTCACCAGTAAGATTGAACAGCTGAAAGCAGCAGTAGCTTTTAGGTGAAGTCTGAAGGGGTTTAGCTCACTTTTCTCCGATGGAAACAATCCTAAAGTCTGCGCTGATCCACCAAACAAGATTGTGTGTTTAGCTCAAACGCTGCCCGGCAAGGTGTTCAAACTGTAGCTTCAAACAGACAACAACAGACAATCCTTCCTCATCAGAAAAGAGAAGCGTCTGTTAGGACTTAGCAAACTGTTTTGACATAAACATCGAAGTGGTAAAACAGGAAAAACAAGCGTCGGAGGGCGCGTGAATTTATCTGCTCTTGACATTTCGGGTTTCGTCCTCAACAATGTTGACAGGACCTTGTATCCTCAGTGTTGGAGGGAAGTGCTGTCCAAGATCACTGACACACAGGCCAGTAAAAACAAAACATGTACATGTAGCGACGCCTCACATGACCAGAAAGGCCTCGACCGCTTTAATGAGGCTGCGGCTCCGGATCGAGAAAACAATTTACTCCATTCAGGTCCCATGCTCCGAAAGATTCCTCGTCCCTTGATCTAATTCAGCATGTTCGGAGAAGTGGAACCGATTATTGATGCGCCACAGAAGAAGTCCTTGTCCAGAAGTCCTGATGGGTATCAGCCACTGTCTTAAATAACATGTTGTATGAATACGACTGGTTGAACTTAATTCAAACACGCAAAAAAAAAAGAAAGCGAGGAAGAAAAAGAAGTACATTGAGATAACCAGTTCTCACAATCAAGTTCTTTGTGAAGCCCAGAGACTGAAGCCTCTTTACCGTGAGACCAGAGTCTAATATTGTCCATTAGGAAAACAGGAAACGTAGTGTTTGTCATCCTCCACGAATCTCCCATAAAGTCATGTTTCCCATTTCCATTATCCTTAAGTGCTGATCGAAAGTCCAACGGGTGTGTTATCTTTGCTGATTTGTTCCAATGCGGCTTGAAACGTCTCTGACCCATCCTGTGTTACTCACCGACAGAATCTCTATGACTCCTCGTTTCTGTTCTGCTCATGCTCGTCTTGAAAGGAAACATAAAAAGTCAAGAAGGAAAACAAAAGATCTCTTATTCCCATCGGGTCGGTTTCAGCCAGCGAGAACAGAAATAACGAACTGATTGAGCGGAGCAAAAAAAAAAACAGTTTGCTGTCGTTCTGCGAGAGCACAGCTCCGTAAAAAAAACAAAAGCAAGCTGTCTTTTTCTCGTTGTCCGTCCGTTTGGTCGTGGAGAGAATGACATCAAAAGAAAAACAGGATCTCTTTCTCTCAGTGTCTCTTCTGTTTCCTCGAACAAGAGAGCAACGAGATGAAAGAGAGAAACTCCGTCGATCGATTCTGCTGCATCTCAAAAGTTTTTCTTTTTGTGTATCAGCATCCGGCCGGCACGTCTGCCATGAAGTCGAACTCGTTCTGACCCAGCCAGAGCTCGGGCAGCTCGTTTGCTCGGTCCAAACCCAACTCCACCACCAGTGACATGAGAACCTCCTCGTCCACGGGGTCAAAGTCGATAATCCCGCCCGCGCCAGAGCTTTGGTTACCCATGCTGATGCCGACACCCATCCCACCTCCGCCGAGGCCTCCAGACGGCCCCAGAAGCTGGTTTCCAGTTCCCAGAGGCGAGGTGCCGAAGCCCCTTTGAGCACCGCCGGGTGCCGGGTGCCCAGCAGAAGCACCGGCAAGGTTCTGGTAGTGCGAGTTGAGCTTCTGCAGCTGCATGCTGGCGATGAGGTGAGGCCCCGTCTGGAGGCAGAAGGGCTGAGGTTTGGAGAGAGGAGCCGCCGTCAGAGACGACCCGGGCGAGGAGGCGGCACCGGCGGACGGGGAGAATGGCACGACGGAGGTTTTGGAGGACGGGTAGTGGAGCAGGGAGCTGAGAGGAGAGGAGGAGGAGGAGAGGTCCTTCATCGCAGCGTGGGCGTTGCCAGGGAACAGCAGTGAGGTCATCACCAGGAAAACCCTGAAGGAAGAGAAAGGAGGTGTTATGTAATGTCATGAAACCAGGACATGAGATAAGCTTGTTAGCTCAGCGGAGGCCCGCTCTGATGGCTGGTGACATCATGTCGGGTAGATGTCATTCCAGACAAGATAAAGAATCTCAGATGGTTCAGTGTGATCCAGACGTGCAGAAAGACTTCAGACAACAGGAAATGTAAAATGTTTTTGGTGAGCAAAACATTATCATACACCATTAGGGGATCGTTCTCTCTCTGCAAAGTGTACAAACCTCTGAATATCTCCTATGTGCATGAAGTTATTAGCATCTCCATGTGACATTTCAAAGTGGAACGAGTGTCAGTTTTAAGTGCTGCCAGTTTTGAGAGCAGCTCCAGATGGAAACATCACACACAGGTGTGAATCAGTTCATTTTGTTTGTTTGCACCTGTGTTCACATGTGGCTGTTTCTACTCTGAGTAGATGTTACATAAAGGCAGTCTGTCCGTCTGTCTGGAGCTACCAGAGTGTAATATTTGCTCAATGTTCCAGTTGTTTGGTTACTTGGTTACATGAATTTGTTCAGACTTGATCAAAGTCTTTAACAAGCAATCGACAGAAGAGAATGATACCAAGCTACATGTCAGCTGAAGGAAAATAACCACATTTGGATTTAGCCCACAGCTCTGTATTAAATTGAAATAACATTTGTCTTTCACATGAGCTAATGCTAGCTGTTTGTTTTTATGCTAGGCTACGCTAATCACCTCCTGCACATGAAAGTAGCATCTGTTTTCTGCAAATAAGCATATCTTCGTATGTATGTGTCTTTAACTTTTACTCTACTGCTTTGAGATGAAAAAGGCTACCGCTAATGATAAACATTACTAGCTTAGCTGTTGGGTATATGTTTTACGTGGCGCATTTCAAGGTTCATATCTTTAAGAAAGAACACTGTCCAGACAGAAAAAAAACAGGTTACAAGCAGCCGGTGAAAAACAAAAACAAAATAACCCCACAACAACAAAGGTGCTGTTGACTTGACAGCACCTTTACTCCAGTTCTTACGATCCGGTAAATCAGTGAAGTCAGGTCTGTCTGGGAAACAACAACGAGCCAATGTGCCTGGACGGCCGCATGACTCGCTGTGTTTTAGACTGTGTATTTGCTTGATGTCTGCTTTTCCTCCTGACCTATTGAGCAGCAAATTAACCATGAAACGCCTGCGGTGGGGGAGGTGGAGGGGGGGAGGCCTGTGGGCACCGCCGGGGTTAGTGAGTGTTTATAGGTCTGCATGTGTGTGAATGGAGCTCACAACACAACAGAGCCTTTGAGGATCTTAAAGAGTGATCGGGTCACATGGCGGGATAAATACATATGGACCCTGAGAACAGAGCATATGTCTGACTGTGTGTATGTGTGTGTGTGTGTGTGTGAAGCGTGACACACTGAGAAAAGATGTGTGTGGAGGTAAAAAGGGCGAGTGTGTGTGTGAGACTCCTATAGAGGCTCATGTTAAAGTCCCTGAGCTGGTTTATATTACACACAGTTCAAACAGCATGTGCGCCTGAACTCACACACACATCATGCGGCCATCCTTTGAGTAAGCTAATCGCTTAATAATATGTGCCGATACTCTCAACACACACACACACACACACACACACACACTCCCCCTCCTCCTCTCAGCGCTGGCTCTTATTTAGCGAGGACATAATTGCTACAGGCAGGCATGCAGCTGCACTCGACTGATAGAGTTAACACAGACACAAAGATACCAAACAGCTGTCAGTGGCAGGTCCGTGTGTGTGTGTGTGTTCATTATTCATTGACTGATTACTGTCAGGGCCAGGCTGCACATGGTGTCTCTGCACAACAGCTTTCCAGCACACTGAGTCCAGGAGGCACAAACAAATCCCTCCCACCCCCCCAAAAAAAAACTGCTTACAGTCTTTTTAAAAAAGAAATGCAAACATATATTTGAGTTTTGAAAGGTGCATTAAGCCGGAAACTACACAAAATGCATCTTTCAAGATATATTACGTAACAATTCTGCCTTGAAATGCCTCAAAAACATCCACTGTCATATATTTTCTTGAGTTTTACGCGTTGGAAGCTTGTCGTTATTTTCCGTTAGCGAATTCCGTTAGCTACTGTTGCTCGCAATTGAGAATGTGCATGTCCGGCAGCGCTAATCAACTTAAACAAATCCTCCACAGGCACATTCAATCATAGAATACCATTAAAGTTGTGTCATGTTCAAATTCCTCAAAGGAATTAAAGGAAAGTACGTCTTTTCAGCTTTTTTTTGACGAGAATCTCTGAAAGTTTGGTGAGTTTTTCGGTTCTCAAAAGACAGAACGTCAGCTGAGCGCTCCCTTATAAATGAAATCCGAACTGTCTGTTTGGTTTCATGTGGTTTGAATCACGGCGACCTCGGGGTTTACTGATGTCACACATCAGGAATTATGGGTATCGCTGTTTCATTTTCGTGGTGGGAGTGATTCTGAGAGCAAAAGGATGTGATTGTACGACGGCGGACCAAACCGCAGTCCTCACGTTGCTTCAGGGCATCTAAATGTTTACCCTGGTTATTCCCTCACCAGCAGAAATTCAGTGTTCCACTTGTTAATTCCAGTGTTTTAATTGATTGAATTTGACATGTTAAAGTACTCAGGAGACGTTTAAAACGCCAGGAGGAAGTGAAAGGGTGACTTGCTCACAACAACACAAACCCAAACCTCCCGCTCGCGTCTGAAACGAGGACGGACTCGAGTCAGAAAAAAAACATCCCAAGCGTTCTCAGCCGGGCGGCGTGACGGCTCAGCGGAGTGAGGAAGGATGCTGTGAGAGAACTGGAGGAGCGCCAGTGTTTTTTCCTGTTCACAGCTGACCTGACTCATTGTGTTCTTCCAACACTTCTTTTTTTTTTTTTTTTATGAGATTGTGAAATCGGCCTCGGCTCAGTTTCCCCGTAAACGATTTCATTAGCAGTCTCAGGCTGCTGTCTTGGCCGCGGACTGGTCTGCATTTATTTTAATTATGAGCAATGAAAGTCTGCTCTCGCTGCCAGATTAGTAGCTCCAACGGGGACAAAACAGTGTTGGTGCAGTTTCTTTTGCGAAGGAAAAACATAACTAGTCTCCGTGAGGATATCTTGGAAATAAACTCACCTTGGGAAGACGCTGGAGTGGCAGTTTTATGGCCCTGTTTGTTTAAGAAATGGCTTCAGTGATTGATTATCCCCAATATCTGTCTGTGCCTGTTGAGTAATCAGTGGTTTTGGACAATAATATGACTTCAAACTCTGTGTTGTCACTACAAACACATAGCTGAGAAAACTGGAAATGGCTTGATTAGTTGTTTTAAGATAAATATCTGGTTCCAGCATCTTAAAAAATGTTGAGGATTCGCTGCTATTTTCATTTTTATAAGGTTGTAAAACTTAATTCTTGGAGGTTTTAAACTGTTGTACAGACACGAAACGAGCTGTATGTAGACGTTAGTTTGTTTTTTTGTCCATTTCTTCTGAGATTTAAAAGACAAAAAACAAGAATTAAAGCGATTTAGGAGAAAAGACAGTTGATCAAATGTCTTTACCCAGAAAGTTACATAACACTGTAGAAACATGATGAAATCGACCCTATCGCCGGATAAATGTTGCATTGTACATTTCTGCAAACCACAGATCGATTAAATGTGTACATGCAGCGAATATATTCTTAAAAATTAATGTTTCAATGAATCATTTCCTGTTGTTACATCACTGTGATTAAGATCTGGTTAGGTTCAGGCACAAAAAACACTTTATAAGCGTCGGGAAAACATCACGTGTTGCCTTAAAATACCTGTTTTTGGTGCCACAAACATAAAAAGTGTCGATAATTTAATGTTTCAGTAATAAATATCCAGTTTGGCAGCTGTCACGTCGCCTCCTCCTCCTCCTCCTGCGTGAGAAACTAAGCTCATACATCACGTCACCTCCGAGATTTGAATACGATTTGTATGAAATGTAACGTGCAAGGCCATGATTTTATTCTGTGACTGATTCTGTGAACAGCAGCTGACAAAACAATCTCAGAGTCCATTTAGCCGAACATGACCAGAAGTCCTTTAAAGGAGCAGTTCACCCAGAAAGATGAAAGTTCAGTTATCAGGTGGAAATTTAAGATCTCTGGGCTTTTGGAGAATTACGTTTTAAAAGTTTCCGTCTACTTCAGCTGCTCAGGAGATCGCTGTTTCATCGCTGTTTTGCTCCAGAAACGTTTCACTGAAACTTCACCTGACTTTCCATCAGCACGAGGGCGAGGAGATAACGACTGACGTTTCATCTCTGGGCAAACACTTTTCCTTCAAAGTGGTAAAAACTCCGCCAAATATGACTGAATACATCAAGAGCAGCTCTTAAAATGTGAAATAATATCACAAAAAAACACAATAAATTCACCTTAAACTGATAATAAGCCACTTCAAACACACTATATTGTAACAACGTTGAGAAAACACACTAATAACACATTAAAGATGAATATCATAGAGTTTCAGCACACACACACACACACACACACACACACCGACAAGAGGTTTCAATTACACAATTAAAGCGTGACGAGCAAATTGAAATGTCAGTCAGTCTGTGTTGCTTTCACACACACACACACAGAGAACATATGGCGTCCCAGTATGACGCACACACCACTTGTTTTAATTGCCTCCAACTCCATATTGACGGCCGCTAATGAGAAGCCAATTTAAAAGGAGAGAAAGTGGCAGGTTTGACTTCCGCTCGCCAACATTTTGGATGAAATTCAGCTGATTTGGGTGCAAGAAACTACATAAAATCTGGTAAATTATAATCTTGTTTCATGTTTTTTTGATTTAAGGGGTGAAACTGAGTAAGAATCGACTAAGAAAAACTAAAGAAAATAAACAGATTTCTTCTCAATTAAACACTAAATTCAATCAGTTGTGATGGTGCCAGTCCTTCCTGCTGTGAATCATCTCACACAAGCTTCACAAGCGGTTACAAACCTTCCTCCAGCTCCGGGCAGAGAGGCTTGACCTCATTCCACATGTTATATAAACAGAGAGTGAGAGTCAGAAACTTCTCACCGGCACATTAAACACACTGATAACACCAAGTCCTGTCAGAGCCACAAACACCAGAAACACAACCAACCTGTGAGAGAAGCCCTGTGCTGCAGCAGGAAGGAAAAAAACAAAAAAACAAAACAAAACAGAAAAAGTAGAATGGAAGTAGATTTTTAAAATGAAGTCCGTAGGGAGGTTTGTTGTTGTGTTGCAGCCGCTGCAGAGAGGCTGAAGTCTGCTGAGATGAAGTGTGTCGAGACTCTGGAGGGTCTGTCAGCTCCTCAATGAGCTCCTGACTGAAGGAGCAGCATTTTGTTCCTCGCTCGACCACTCGCTCTCTCTCTCTCTCTCTGAGAGTGTGTGTGTGTGTGTGTGTGTGTGTGTGAGTGTGTAAGGGCAGGCTGCCATCCAAAAACCAGGAGCTGGACTTGGATCTGGATCGGAGTAGAATGGATCGATCTTATTGGTTGAGGCGAACACATGTGGGCGGAGACGACTAGATGAAGGCAAACTTAGATGGATAAAGAACAAATTATTCATTTAGTAGCATTTTAAATATCTAACCACTGATGACGATAAAGGTGTTTTGCTAAAACTCTCTTAAAAAGTAATTTATTCTAGATTTTTTAATATAATCTATTATATAAAAAAAATCAAACATACATTATTTTTATACAATATATCAAAAGATTATGTATATTTATGTAAAAATTATGTAAAAAAAAAATCAAAAATACACTATTTTTTATACAATATATTAGTAGATTATATATAGTTGTGTAATTCATATGTACAAAATCAAAAATACATTATTTTTTATACAATATATCAATAAAATGTTTTATATCTATGTGATATATATTTAAAAAATCTAAAATAAATTACTTTTTATGAATAATTTAGCTAAAAACTGTTATCATCATCAATAATTAGATATTTAAAATGCTACTATATCCATAATATGTATGTATTGTGTTGCAAAGATATCTACTGAAGTTAGCATGCTAACCAGCTAGCCCGAACTGAAGCTCCCATGCTACACAACACTTCTCCAAGTCCAGACAACTAGCTGCATGGCTAACTGAGCTAATTAGCAAATGGCAGCTACGGGTAGTCGCAGTTAGCGGCTCCACCAAGGACGTTACGTCAGCACCTGGATGTAACTTTAGAAGGCGAGCCTCGTTCATTCACCAGAGAATAACTTCTGGTTTAGCACCCGGCTAACTGAATAGTAAAAACATTTTGCAGGGGTTGAAGAATGCTTCTTTTTCAATGTTCGCTTACGGGAAAAAGTATTTTAGGGCCGCCGTGTATCACGTGACGATGTAGTTCCATGATTTGGTCACTATGAAAACTGGCTTCAAAGCCTGGAGCTCCTCCTGGAGGCTCGGGTCGATATGTTGCCCCCTATTTGTCCGACAGGTGGTTGACTGCACCTTTAAACAACAATGGACACATGTGAGTATGTTGAGTTTTAAACTAAATTCCTTGACAAGACAGACTTTATGGGTTGCCTGACATAACTTGGATCTCGCCTTACATACTGGGAGAATAAACTATTTTTAAAAAATGGCACGAGCTTCCATAAATGCCTGAAGATAATCAAGGGTTTTGCAGCATCGTCCAGGATCAACAGTCTGTCCGTCCAGTGGGCTGCAGCATCAACAACACTCCACTCCGATGATGAATTCGTATTGGGGAAAAAAAAATGCCTCCAGAAGACCTTTTACATAACCTCGTCGTAGCTGGAAAAGAACAGCTTTGACTCGTAACACTAACAATGGCTTCGTTCTCTTCAAGCGTCCCTGTTAAGTCACGACTTGCACAACACAGGGACCCTGAAACCGAAGCAGCTAATAAAGTTCAGCCGTCGTGTGTTTTATCAGTTGCACCTGTGATTCTCCTCACAGACGGATCGTTCCAGCTCCGTATCCGGAGGGAGGGAGTGGGGGTGGGTTGTTGAATCCAGCCTCCAGGGTTTTGCTGCTGCCGTTCTGCCGGGCAGATGTTGCTCAAACACCATCAGGAATCAAATGGACCATTTCAGACCACTTTGTCTTTGTCTGTGTCATTCACCCAGAGAGTGAGAGAGAGAGAGCGAGGTGGTCTGTGAATGATTTGCATAACTACATGTTCTCGTTTTGTCCTGCTTGTGATTAGATGCTGATGAATATGTGCCGAGGGATTCGTGATGTCAGGTTTCGGCCGGCGGTTGGCAACGTTGGAAAATAATGTTTGATCGCAAATTGCGGGTGACCTTTATCTCATAAACATTTAACGTATTGTCTCTGAAATGCAAAACTGACTCCTGAATAAAAGCTGATTAGTAGAACAGACTTTGATCGTTGGCATCACTGACTTCTGCTTCGATCACAGTTCAGCCGCTATAATCATTGATTCAAACACAAGCAGCGAGATTCATGTTCCCTTCTTGTCGCACAAAAATAAGAAGTCACTTCTGGTTAGCTAACTAGCGAGCTAAGTGGTGAGCTAACGTTAGCAGCAATGTTAACATTTGCTTCCTGTTTATTCATATTTGAAGACAAATTTAAGAGTCAAAACAAGGAAAAAACCCACAAGAAATGTAATAAATAAACCCAAATTTAAACTTTTCCACTCGTCCACTCAATCCTACATTATTCATCTTTGACACCAGACCAACGTGCTCCAGTGTTATTAGAGGAAAAGAGGATGTTTAAATCTGCTTTCTGCTGGATATCAGGTATCAGAGGTGATCACTGCCTGGCAGTGGTCACTGGAGAGGTCTGTTGGACTCTTTAAATGTTTAAAAACTTTGTCGAACTGAGAACCACGTTTTCTTCTCCCCTGGCTTCGATTGAGCCTATTTTATTCATAAGGGACCAACAAAGGCTGTTTGGGGGAGATTTTGCGTCGTTGGGGGAACCTCCAACAAATCATCCTTTAAAAAAAACAACAAAAAAAAAGGACTCCTCCGTCCCTCCCTCCCCCCAAAAACGTCCCGCTCAAAAAAGAACAAGTCCATTCACGGCTCGTCGCCATTCATCTCAATAGTCTGTGGAACGAGGACGTCATTACCCGCCAACAGCATGCGTCGGCGGTGGTCAAGTGCCACGCGCTCGGCCTCTCTTCCGTTAAGCAGATAAAAGGTGGCATCTGTCTTTATTGTGAGAGTAAATCCCCTCCGCCATTGACCGCGGACACTTCACATGTTGATGAGGAGGAGGACGTATAGACCGAGGGCCCCCCGCCGCTTTGTTCCCCTGGGTGGGGGTGGGTGGTGTTGGGAGGGGACGTTATGCAAATCAAACAAACCGTCTGTGATTTCCATCTTAGCTGACAAATAATTATGGCATGTTGGTCAAACTGGCGTCGAAAGGGAACTCCGTGGTTGGTGGATTTGGATGAATAAGTGATGAAAACTTTACAACTCTTCTGTATTTTGCAGAGGCCAAAACTCTGGAATGACGACGACTGTTTTTAAGTGCTTTGGAAAGTTTCCCAAAATTTAAACAGGCTTTACAAAACTTATGCAAATTCTCGGTACAACTGGCAAACGCTTTACCCGACAGGAACAGGGGGAAGAGGAAGAGCGAGCCCTGGGTTTATCTAAACTAATCAGCAGCGAGGGTCAGATGATACTCTATTCAAAGCGCCGGCTGAGTGGCGAAGGGGCCCCGGCGCTGATTTGCATAAAAGTCGTTGGAAAAGTTTTTGTCATGAGAGAGTAAAGGTGTGTTCAATACAAACCACAACCTTTGGATCACAATGAACCCCGGCTGCAGCTCTGACCTGGAAAAGCATAAAGAACTTTTTATTCTAAAGAGGCGGCTGAAGTCACCGGAGCCGCATAAGACTTAACAACTCATCACCTCCTGATTGAGCCAAACCTTCCCTCCATAGATTCCAGCACTGCCTTCCATTTTTTTTTCTTTTTTCATATCGGAAAAAATAAATATGCATCCGTCTAGAGGAAGACAAACTCCTGAGCCAGAAACAAATTACAGCTCAGCGCTGGCAAGATCATTTTTCCTTTACAGGATACGTTGCATCACTCGGCTGGTTTATGTGGGATTTTTAAAGCGAGAGAAAAATCTCCATAATCTCGTCCCTATGTGATTTAAATTCCAGGCAGAGAGGGCTGCGAGTGGACAAACGTTATGTAAGACATACCGCATCCTGACTGGGATCAGTCGCTCATCCCAAATAAAGTTGTTTTTGCTGCGCCAACATTTGTCTTCTGTCATTTCTGACCAATAAGATGGGACAGGAACAAAATAACAAGAGCCAAGTACTGAAGACATTACAAGACTGTTAAACAAGCAGTAAATGTCACAGTCTTGTTTTGTATGTCTTTAGTTTTTACCCTGAATACTTGTTGTAAACTCATGAAAAGTGGTGAGTTGGTGATTTTTCTTGTGACAGTAAACGTTACGTAACACATGCTGTGTCCTGACGGAGACCAGGTGTTCATATGACAATAACAAAAATATTCTTGAAGCAAACATTTCTCACCAAAAACATGGGATGAGAGCAAATAACTAAAGACATAACTTCTTTTTAATTGGCATTACATTTCTCTGTCTTGTTTTGTTTATCATTAGCTGTTTTCCTCCACATGCTTGCTGTAAATTCCTAAGAAGTGTTCAGTGTTGATCCTTAAACCTAAACGACTGAATTGTGTCCTGGACCTTCATTGTATGCCTGCTTTTCGGATATGTCTAGGTGAGACAACTACTTGGTGAGGTTTAGGTTAGAAAACTACTAACAAGAAAACTACTTGGTGAGGTTTAGGAGAGAAAACTGCTAGGCGAGACTCTTCACAAGACTTATGTTAACGTCACATAACTTTACAATGATAAATAAAACAAAGGAAGTTACTGTAAACTTCTGATTTGACGCTGGACATGAACAGCGTTCTTCTGAAAGAAAGTCCTGCACTACTTTGATGCAACCGTCCATCCTCAACTCCTCACTCTATATGCTGCCTCTCCTGACTTCCTCCTTTGCTGCCGTAATAATTACTACAGCCACTAGAGGTCGCAGCCTAACAACAAACCTAATATGGGTCCAAATAAGCTCCTTTAATTTTCCATCTATGTGCTTGTTTTTCCCACAGGCTTGTTAAAAACATGCCAAAGCTGTTGAAGTATTTCTTAAATTGTGTAGCAGCGTTTTAAACCCCCTTCATGTGTTGTTTTTGTTTGGTTGGGTTCTGAAAACCGATAATCCAATAACCCCGACTACTTTATTTGTCTCCCGAGCCCTCATTTGTTATTCCTCACACAACAACAGTTAAGCCTTCGAAGAAACTTGTTTTTCTTGCGATTCTCCGCTTTGAGACTACAAACACATAAAACAGACACGATTCTTGGAGACATTTCGGAGGCAGAGTAATTCAGCCGGCAGCAGGAGGCCAACACGCTTTTTGTCTCGCCTCTTGAGTGTGGCCATTCAGAGAAGCTATGAAGACCTTCTTGCCTTTAGACGTGTCCGTCTGAAGCACACTGAGGTCTTAAGGGTCCAAGTGAGCCTGTGAAAGATATTCTAAAGGTTCAGTCTTATGTTGTCTGATATTCTTTGACGTTTTCATGCTCCACAAGGCAAATATTGTTGTTTTTCACTGTCAGTTTATTTCTACAAACTTAAAGGATTCTGTGTTTTCTGTCAAACTCAGCAAAGGTATGGAAATAGCTTGTTAAACCCGCCTCAGGGAGGTTTATTAGTCAAAACATACAAAAATGTTGATAATAGACGATTCTGCAGACCCTTCGGATTTACGTCCAGGCGCCTCCGGCAGCTGCGTTATACGGCGCATGTTCACAGATTTTAATCTGATTCCGAAGAGTTTGGCGACGCTGACGACATGGGAATGTTTAGGGATCTTGGAAAAGCTAAACATGCGACAACAAACCCAAGAGACTCGTTGCTTTAAAAGATTTGTTTGGCATTGGTTACATATCAACCAAACAACCAAAAGGACCAAGTGTTTCCTCGTAAAAATAAGATTGTACGGGTCACGATGGAACACAATCTCTTCTGACTTCCCCCCCCCCCGAAAAAATGCAATCCATGAATTCCAGCGGTGCCCTGAATCCTCTCCGGGCCCCCCGAGTTTTTCTAATTTGACTCGGCGGAGCAAAGAAAAACTACATAAACACACACAAGACTCTCACGTCTCTCATGTTTACAGCCCCTTGCCCGGCATTGTGTAACGCACCCCCACCCTCCTCCACCCTCCTCCACCCTCCACCTCCTCCTCCCAGTTTATGAGATAGAATTTCAATCGTCTCTCCTTTTCCGAACTCGTAAACGGCGTAATGAGTTTCATTTGCTTCGGCTACGTTGGGCTCAAACCGCCGGGGTGACCGCAGCAGTGTTCATAAAGATCACAGGGAATCCTCACACACACACACACACACACACACACACACACACTCGACGGCTCACTTCTGTTCAGCACATGCCAGCGCCGACTGGTGACTCCTACATTTGGTGTGAATTTCCAGGCCATTAATTTCAGGAACATCACTTCTAAAGGAAACGGGCCGACATTTGTGGTTCCTCTTTCAAACGCTCTCCATTAAAAGCCTCCATTAACGAGGCCACACTGCATAAATCACTGCTTAAGACGCCGCAGAGACACATGACAACAACATGCTCTCCTGTCTTTTATTCCGACAAACGTCCGCGGCACGTACATCAAAACATTCAAACTAAAAAGTGATTCTGTGAAAAGCAGAAACCAGCGTTCAGGTTGGAAACAACAAGATGTTTCTCGCTGTGGATTTGAAGAGTTTGATCAGCTGACAGTGAGTTTTGTTAAAGAAGCTTTTACATATATAAACTTTATCTGGGAATTAAACATTAAACATCAAAGATCTGTTAAGAAAAATGGATCAGTATCACTTCATAACGAGCAAAACTTGTTCTAACAAGATACTTTCACATTATTAAGACATACAATGGTATCACATATATAATAACATTTCTTTATGACAGTATAGTATTTATGTCTATAAGGCGAAACTCTTCATGTCATAACATGGTAAGTTATTGTTAAAATGTTACAAAAGTAGTTGCTTTTAAGTTTTTTTTGTTGTAACGTTAAAAAAAAAATCATGATATACGTGAAAATATGGAGTTATGACGTGATAACTTATTGTTATATGTAAGGAAACTCTTGTTATAACATGAAAATATGAAGTTATGATGTGATAATTTGCTTATATATAAAGAATAACGTGAACATAATGCTTATCGCTATATGTAAGAAAAAGTCTTGTTATAACGTAAAAATATCTCTAATGTGAAAATGTAACATGGACATATGTCGGTATCACACGAGAATGAAAATATCAACTCATAACGTGGAAATATCCTGTTCTAACATGACAACTTATCGTCATATACAAGAAAAGTTTCTCGTTATTATGTGAAAATACGTCGTTATAACTTTAAAACTAGCGCAACCAACTTTTCACACAACAACGTGACAATGATCCATTTTTGTTTTCGTGGCGTGGCAGCAACAGGCTTCCAAAACAAAACCACACAAGACAAAAGAAGCATGGGAACTCTTTCAAAAAGTAAACAGTGATGAATTTTAATGATTTTAGATGCCACAGTTGTAGCGGTTAGACAAAAAACAAGCAAAACAAAATCAATATCAACACAAAACATTTCTTTTGATCACATCTCACAGCAGATGGAGTTTGAAGAAGAACACGAGATAGAAAAACAAAAAACACAACCAGCTGTTAAAAAACTTTTTTAAAATTATTTCTATGGTGAAAAACAAATGTTTTAAAAGTAATCTGTCCCTGATCACTGGGAGCGATTCATTCGACACATATTTTTCTGCGATGCCGCCGACAAACATCGAGCCGTCCCGACATGTGTCCCGGCTTCATTAGAGGATTTGGAGAATCTGGTCACCGTTCGGTTTTACATGTGCAGCGGTTAAAGCTGTGCGATGTGACTAACGTGCCACATCACAAAAACTCTACAGCTGGAGGGATTAAACTACGTTTCTCTTTTTTTTCTGTTTTCTAAACTTTCTACAGACGTTGAGACATTCAGATACACTTTGCATCGAGGTTTTTTTGAACCGTTCAGGCATTTGTGATGCTTTTTATAAAAAGACAAACAATACATTTAAAAAGGTAACTTCAGAGGACATCGTGTTGTGTTTTTACAAGTTTTTTTTCTTGTTTGATTTGTCCTGCAGATTCCCAACAATTACTTCAGTGGAAGAAGCTGTTGGACGTAATGAGACGACTGACGCTACAGCTGAGAGTGATACTGAACTTTTTCCAGTCCAATCAGCTTCTGTCAGTCATGGAGAAGGATCCATGTTTGGTTGAATCAACTGATTTGTGTCGGGGCCAGTTAAACGACAGCTGCTTTACTCCAAAAACCCTCTACAAGTTAATCAGTACTGTCTGTAGAATAAAATAATAAAAAAAAAACCTTTTTAACTTTCTCTGCATATTTTCCAGTTAAAATTCCAAACTCCGTCCAGATGTTTAATTTGCAGATTTTTGCCCAGAGGTCAGAACAATGTGGCTCAACGTCCACGGCTATTTTCTTTTCTTCCCCTCAAACTGTTTATTGGTAAACTTTCCAGGTTTCGTCAAAGACTTGGAAAACTCATTTCATGTACTTTTTTTTTCAGAAACTCCGGGGGTTTTACAAGTATAACAAGGCATTCGGGGGGGGGGAAGCTTTTTTGTCTGTTTTAGTGCTTATCTGTCCTCAGGAGGGGTAAAAAAAGAAATCACAGCGGCACCGGGGTGAACGTGAAACTGGACACCTGACGGATCTGTTTTTCCGTTTAGCTGACTGGATGTACACAAACGCATCCCTCGATACCGCAGAAACTCTTGAATCCAGATTGACCGCGAGCTCTCTCGTTCACACAAACACGCATACCTTTTTTTCCAACAAAACAAAAGGATTAAAAACATGAACATTGTACAGAAACCACATCACCCTCTCCTCCTCCTCCTCCTCCTCCTCCTCTTATTAAACTGTTTTCCCCTGGAAACACTCAGCTAATGTTTTCCAAAACCCCTCGCTCGCTCTCTCTTTTTCCTGCCTTCATCCCTCCCTCGTTCGCTCCGCGCCTCGGGCCCGAAGGGGTCTGCTCCATATTGTCTTCATTAAAGCTGAGCGTCGACCTGGTTTGGAACATGGTGTGTGTGGAGGAGGAGGTGGAGGTGGAGGTGGAGGAGGTGGAGGAGGCCGCTGACTCCTAAACCACATTCTTTAAATTCCCTGTAAACAAGAGAAATGAGAAGGGAGAAGACAGAGAAAAGGGGTCAAAGTTGTCACGTTTGAACGCACATGTAAGAAACCAGGAGATACAACACCACCACGGGAGGAAGTCAACACACACACACACACACACAAACACAAACAAATACACACAAACGCACACACACACACATGTTAGCGCCATTTGAAAATGCAAAGCAACGTCTGGCCGAGGTCGCTCCCGAGGAAATACAAGCATGCAAAAGTGGGATCGATATGGAAATGATGACGTTCAGCAACATGGGGTTCATTTGCATCAAGGCACAGATTGAGACACACACACACACACACACACACACACACACACACACACACACACACAATAGCCATATTATGAAGTCTAGTCGCCAGTTTACTTTACACGTTACACCGCAAACAAAGCTGCTTTGTTTGTCTATTGTCATGTTAAATTGCCTGACTGAGATGAACAAACTTGTCGTACACACAAACACACACACACACACACACACACACACAACGTGGATGAGTAATTGCTCTGACAAACGTGGCTCGGGCGCTGACGCAGTGAGGGAGGATGTCCTGTTTGTCGGCCATTGTGGAGCTGTCAGTGGACTCCTGTCATGTTCGGCTCAGCGACAACAACAGCGTCTTTATCGCCGAGCACGCTGGAAAGCTGCGCTGTTATTTAATACGTCCGCGTGTTTTGTCGTAGTCGGTGACTCCGCTGACGGGCGCACGGCGTCCTCGTGTTTACCGGCCTGTTTGCGAGGCTTCAGGTTGAGGTCAGACCGACAGAAGCGCAGAAATCCGCAGCTTCCTGAGGGAGGTGATGGCAGCAGGGCAGCTGTAACGTGAAGACTGTCATTTTACGATCAACCCAACAATCTTTGGGTTCAGAGGAGAGAATGACTGATGTTTTGATGACTTTTCAACCCTTCTTTATAGTGTTAGGAAACTTCCTGCTCGGTTTAGGCAGTTGTCAGACCTTTTTTTTCTCCAACATACCGCAACAGCTCTTTTAGACGAAGCCTGGGAACCACACAAATCTGCAGAGTCCACGTTTGATGCGATCACTGACGGATAAAAGCGTCACCGGTTCAGATTTGCCTCCTCAAACGTCACGTTTCAGTGCTTTGATTATATCTGATTGCATCCAGGCTCATGAAAGTCAGATCGAACTGTCAAATAAGGCGGTGCTGATTGATTACGAATTAAAATCTGTTGCTGAACGCCAAATTCTCTCCTGAAATGAGTCGTCTTGACTGCTCGATGAGTTCATTTTGTTTCCAACTGTGAATTTCGGCTACGAATACAATAAGAAAGCATCGCACTCTGCAATAGGTTGTCTGTGGGTTTTTTTAATTTTCATTTTATGGTGCACTTGGAAATAATAAACTTAATGTGCAAAGTTTCATGTCCAATTCTGTGAAACTCAGACCACGATGCAGTGAATCTCTCATGTATCTGCAGTCGATTGTCTTGCAGCACGTCGTGAATCTTTTTGTGGGTTTCTCTTTGAATCCAACCCCTAATTCATGTATTTATTAGCTTTTTAAGTATTTCTGCTCCTATGTGTTTCAACCCAACATTCCTTTGCTCTCAATGGTAAAACAACTCAGCCCATTTATTGGAAACCATGAGGTGTGTATTCTACAGAGTCCCATACATTCATGTTTCTCTAAAACACAAATATGTGGATGTAAAAAAAGTTTCATCTGTTCAAAATAGACGAGCTGCTCTGCAAAATTCTCTGGTAAACACATTGGTATCCGCAGAATTACCCTCTTGCGTAATCCGAGTTGGGAACCGCAGCTTTACTGAACTTCCTTGATCATATTTCACCATGTGTCCTGCACTGATACTGACTCTTACCTCAGTCTAAACATGCCCCCAAAACTGGACTTTCCACTACCAATACAAAAGCAGGACAGAGAGTTCCCCCGTCACGAAAAACAGGCAGCTGTAGTGTAAATTGCAATCACAGCACGAACCCTTAAAGCCCCAACACGAGGCAACCGAGGACAGATAGTTGCTGACTGAGTCTCTGGAGCAACGAGCTGCAAACAATGCAAAACTTCTCTCCATGGTGACAAAATCGCGACGTGTGCTAAAAACAGGAAGACTCTATTAGAAAAAGAGGAAGAGTGGTCACGAGTGGACCCCCCGGCAGCACTGACGGAGAGAGAGATAACAGGATATTTGCTTAAAAAAAAACAAAAAAACTCATCTTTTATTTCTTATTATGTATTCATTCTTTCTTTTGCACCCTGTTCCTGGGCAAGTGTTGGTCAGATGATTCACCGCGCACACTTTTGAGTTATTTTCGGACGTTTTATAGACTTGAACATCGCTTTTCTTTCGACCTCTTTCCCCCCTCGTCTGTACTTTCCTTCTCTTCTTCTCTTCGCTTTCCAGATGTGGACGGTAAATTCTGGAGAGGTGACGAGCGGCCGCAGAGGCCTCTGATATTTACTACCTGCAAACGTTAATCTATCACAGCATCTGTGGGTGGGTATTAAACTGCGTGTGTGTGTGTGTGTGTGTTTTTAACCACAATCTCTCTCGTTCATACGTCTTCCTCAGGTCTCGGGTGTACATCTTTGTGAGGATCTGTATTTTCCAATTTTGTGTGCGACATGACGAGCGTCTCGTCAGCACAGGGGAGTATTAACGAGCAAGAGTAGCAGGATGTTCAGTCACACACACACACACACACACACACACACACACATAGATAAGATACAGTCAGTTTACACACCAACGTCACGCTGATGAAGCTGAACACACACACACACACACACACACACCAAGCAGGCCCTGGGGAAATCACGCTACCAGAGTCTCGTAAACAGAGTAGTGAATACACAGTCAGGACAGCTGCTGCAAGCTTCTGACAGTCACCTAATAAAAATCACTTTTTAATTAATGCACGAGCTTAACAAGCTTCAGCGTGTTTGTCTGAGAGAGCAACAATAGGAAAGACTGAGCGAGCTCCTCAGATGGGAAACACTCGCAGCCTCTAAAGGCTCTTGATGTTGTTGTGAAAGTGAAATATAACACTGCTATTTTCTAATTATTCTTATTTCATCAACATGAGCTGACTTGGTTGTAAACACACCGTTTGAGGTCTTGACTTCAGTGTTTTCTCAATCCAGTGGTGACTTGATTATTATTTATTCATTATGTTATTAATCATTTATTCTTCGACTCCGAGATATTTCTTTTTAAACTGATCCACTGACAGCAAATGCAGAAAATGACCACTGCTTTGTCTCTGTAGACGCATTTTCGATGAATGCTGGAGCTTTATCTGAAAACATCGCATTTCCCGAGAGTAGCCTCCTTCAAAATAAAAGTCATCTTGTATTTCGCCAGATAAACACTGTTTATGTGAAGCTGCAGCAGTGGAAAGTGTTCGGTTTGCATTTATAGAAAGCATTTTCACTTCTAACGAGACAAGAGTGAGGAAAGTGGGCTGACTAGACGATGGCGGAGGATTTGTTGTCAAAGCAAAAAAAGCAAAAGCACCTTTAGAGAACATTAATGAGGTCAAAAGAAGTTGGTTACTTTACTGAGAAGTTGGAGGTGTGCATCATGTCACCTATAGCTCTTTGATCAATTCTCCAATTGACTGAAGAAAACAGATTTATTTCAAATCGATCGACCGTCAACAAATCCAGAAAATAGCGAATGATTGCTAGAGATGACGTTGCATTTCCTCTGACAAGCCTCCTTCAAATTAAAAGCAAACTTGTGTTTTGCCAGTTAAATGCTTTTAATGTGAAGCAGCAGAAGGAGCAGAAAATTGTGACACCGTAACGTAAATTCAGATGGATTTTAATTGGCTGTTGCTCAATAAATCCAAATGTTTTTGTCCGCCACCGTTGTGGCTGTTGTTGTCACAGCGGAGGTGTGGACACCGCTACATAATTTCGTCCACTGAAAGAGTTGTAAACCCGCATTACATCATTTTCTGTTGGTGCAAAACTGTGTTTTCTCACACACACACACACACACACACACACACACCGACTGCCACAACGATGTGGTGAGCACATATTTTTTTATGATGCGTGTGTTAAGTGTCAAGTCAAACATATGGGCTCGTACGACACATGCTTAACAAAAATGAAAAAAAGAAAGAGATTTTTTTGGGGAGGATTACCACTCTAAGATTTAAATCTTTTTACGGTTTGTTCTTGCCAGCAGACAGCAGATGTGGCTCGCACACACACACACACACACACACACACACACACGAGAACATAAACATACATACAAACTCACACTCCCCAGTTTCTCAGGGAAACCAATGTTTACAAGCAGTACAGCACTTCCAAACCAGAAAAATGTTTATCCACCCCGATGATGTCATGCGGATATGTTTGCCTGGAGGTGTGTGTGTGTCCGTTACAGCCAATATTCTGTGTTCGTGTGTGCGCATCGGTTACGTTAGAAGACATGAAGGCTTTTCTTTAATCAGAGACAGAGACAAAAAGACACGCACATTTACTCAAGTTTTCGGAATTATAATACGCTCGCTTCTCCTTGAGGTTTTTGGTCTCAGCTTGTCGTGTGGTTGAGACGATTTGTGACAGAAGTCATTAAAGAGTAAAGAAAAGTAGTTTCTAGCTTGTTGGAGAGGAGAAGTTGGTAGAAGAGAGAGAAAGAGATAAAAGGGACATAAAACAGATCTGACCAAAAAACCCTCGATGAAAGACAGAAAGTAGTGGATGTAGGGAAGAAGAGGAGGAGCGGGCAAAAACATTTTAAATAATAAAAAAATAGAAAAAGCCGTCCTTTTTCTCAGAATCCTGTTCTAAACTCAGAATTCCGACTTTTGTAAACTCAGAATTTTGACTTTAATAAACTTGGTTCTGACTCTTGTAAACTCAGAATTTGGACTTTCATAAACTCGTAGTTCTGACTTTTGTAAACTCTGAATTCTGACTCTTATAAACTCCCAATTCCTACTTTTGTAACCTCAGTTCTGACTTTTGTAAACATAGAATTCAGACTTTTGTAAACTCGGTTCTGACTTTAAACTCAGACTTTGACTTCTGACTTTTAAGTCACAGTTCTGATATTTGTAAACTCAGAATTGTGACTCTCAACTCTGACTTTTTTAAAACTATGACTCAGAATTGTGGGGAAAAAAAGAAAGTCAGAACTCAAAGACAATTTTGACGGTGGCCTAATCCTCTTAGGTACAACAGCAGGAACAAGCCCTCCAGGAAAATGTACAAAGACAGCAATTTTAATCTATTTCGATGAAAAAGGGCCATAAATCAAATACATCCCAGCAACGACTAAAAATTCAGTCCGTGTACACGCTTAAACTTAAAAGCTGAATTGACTCTGACAGAGCAAAGGCAGAGATCAGAACCAGGGATCTGATAGCAGAGGCAGCTGGGACGCAGCAGACAAACACACATTCTCCCAGTTTTTCGCTGCATCTTTAGTTTGTCTGCATTTCATTTCTCCGCCCTTTCATTCTCTCCGTCCGTCCACTCGTTCCCTCTGTCACCCCTAATAAAAGCCGTATGACTGGAAACCAGCGATACTTTCAGCCCCTCCGGTGGTGATGACTTAATGCGAGCCAACATACCGACTGAATTTCGGTGACTACACTCCTGTTCCCCTGATTTGATGTGACCTGGAGTCGGAGAACTTGATGCCGTTTGGATAAACGGCTGCTGCATCCAAATGCTTTTTTTTTTCCGACAGTAAGATGACCTGTTCTTTCTAAATGAATGAGGTATTAGTTGCTAATTGATACCATGCCCACTCTAATGGGGATAAAACTTGAGAACACATATTTTTCCTTTTTCGTTTTTTTGGCTTTCCATTCTGACTGAGCTGACTGAAGTTTTCCACAGAAACAAAATTGGTTTTTCAACTGAGCCGTAAATAAAATGCTGTCGTATGATTAAAAGACACGGCTGAGTACTTCCAGAGATCATCAGCGCCAAAAAGCGAGCTGTCCGTCACCTCAGACTCTCACGACCAGGTTACAGCACAAAGAAATACCATTTCTTCCATTAACTATCGAACATATTTTTTTAAAGAAGCTTGGCACGATATTAGATATTATTGAATATTGTGATATCTGCAATATCTGCGATCTGGATTGATTGTACCCTTCCCCACTGAAGACAAACGCCAGGTATCAGTGGGTGATATTTTCTGTCCAACTTAAACATGCTTTTGCTGATAAAACTGTTCCAAGTCCTGGATGAAGAAAGTTCAGAAGAAGACGTGAACATAATCTCTTAAATTAAGGATTAAAGGAGCTGCGTTGGTTCGTGTATTTTACTGGACGAACCTAGATTTGATTTCTGTGGTTTGGAGGAAAAAGAACCACCTCAAACTTTCTCCTCTTTCAAGAAGAACAAAACGATATTTAGACCAACATAACTTCAACATAGGACGCGGTGATGTGACCAGATTGTGGCCGTGTTTCCTTCCTCGCAGCCACAGTGTCCACACACAGTGAACTGCAGGATAACTGCTGTGTCAAATATAACATTTCACTGACGGAAGGGAAAGGAAGGAGGATTTCCTGTTGGTCTGCGGTTAACACTTCATCACACCGGATCCTCTCTACATTTACGAGACACCGAGTGATCGAATTCAGACTCTCGAAAAAAAAAACAAAAAAACAAGACGACGCATTGAATGATGTTTGGAGAATGACCTCGAACTCGCTCTCGTCGCATGTTCCTGACCTCACCTCCCAACAACAATCCTCCCGCCGCTCAACTTTTCGCCTACGTTTCACCCTGCCGGAGGATTTCTCCCGGGTGCTGCGGGCTGTCAGCGCCGAGACCAAAGGCTCGGCTCCGGCGCTCGACCGCCAGGCTGATTAACATACAAACACACACACACACACACATAAAGGAACGTATAGAAAGATGCAAAAATGAGAAAAATACCACATGTATGCAGACTAGAGACTGTGATTGAAGGGGCTGTGGGTAAAAGAGGAGGGTCAGCAGAATATTCACACACACATAAAAGGGATGTTCAGAGCCACGGGGAGGAAAAAAACAAAACAAAAAAAACAAGAGAAGAAGAACAAGTCATACTTTCATCCCACACAGAGACGTATAGAAACAAGAACAGACACATGAAACCACACATAAAAAGAGCCACGCAGACAACAAAAGGGTTTTAGGTGAACGAGGGTTCAGGGAGAAACACACACAAACACACACACACACCTGTTTACCCTCCACACAAACAGACGCACCTGTGCATCCACACATCACACACACACACACACACCTTTGATGGTGCTGATGACCTGGTCCAGGTGTTTGGTGTCGTTGCGGTCCGGCCGGCAGCTCGGGCAGATCTCCAGCGAGTAGTCGGGTCCGTACTCTGTAAAAAACTGACACACATCACGAGAGTCAACGATGACAAACGTCTGGATTTATGCGTTTTATTTATTTTTTTCTTTTTAAATCTCTTATTCGCAGTCACACTTTCATCCCTCACATCTGCACACAGTCACTGCAGCGGAGCGCCAAAATACACTTTCTCCTCTTTGTCTCCTTTTTTTTTTTTTTTCAAAGAATGCAGCTGCTTTTCTGGAAAAAAAAAATGTTGGACTTTGAAGAGCTGGATTGTGAAACTGACTGGTGATGAATATTTACACAGGCTTTCAGGGATTACTAAAAAAAAAATAATAAAAATGAAATAAATTTAAAACAGTGGACAACATCAAAGACTATTGAGCAACATACTGTTACAGAACAAAGTGTCTTCTCCTTCTGTCTGGTTGATTTCATTGACTGTTCCACACATACCGCAGATTATATAATGTGTTCAAGGACGGTTATTAATGTTAGTAACGAAAGCTGCAATTAGTTTTGCTCCCCGTCTTGACTGAAACAGTTTTGAAAGTTGATGTAAAAACAAGACTACAGGCCTTACTTTGGTTTCCACAGTGCTTTGAGCTAAGAGCTAACATGCTGATGTTTGGCAGGAATGCTAATGTTTTCATTCATTTTTAAATTCAAGAATGATCAGCTGCACGATCACTCTGTGGCTGTTGTAAGCTCTAGGGCGGTCATAGATGTAAACCAAAAAGTAATTGCAGATTTACTGCCACTTTATCACCATTTAATCATGAAATATAGTGTTTTGGACTAAATATCTTGTTAACATGGATCTAGTGGACATTTGGAAACAAGAGAAGACAGTTTTGGTTTTAGTTTGATGCACTACAGAAACACCCTGACACTTTGTGAGCACACTGATGTGATTTTATCTTAAACTGGTTGGCATTAAGCTTGTGTAACATGAGTTAAATACACTGAAATTGTTTCGCAAACAAGCCATTTCTTTTCAAGTCAATTATGAAACTAAATGAGAAGTCTTTGGATTTTGGACTGTTGGCTTGACAAAAGAAGCTATCAGAAGAGGCCACTTGGCATTTTTCCTACAATTTCTTGACATTTTATAGACAAAACCCACTATTTTCAAATTATGATACGTGTACGAATGGTGGTTCTCCAGCTTCCTTTATTGGTACAAAGAGAATTTCCAGAAATTGTTTTGGAAAGTGATAAAAAGTTCATTTAAAACATGTGACACCACCAAAACACCACAGAATTTCTAAAGAAAATCCTCCAAACAGGGAAATTAATCGTCAGATTTATTGAGGATGAAAGTAATCGTTAGTCGGAGCCCTGGCGGAAACATGAACGTCTATACCAAATGTTATAGCAATCCATCCAGTAGATTTTAAAATACTTCACTCGAAACCACAAAATGTGAACCTCATGGTGGCACTTAAGGAAAAGTCAGCGGGGATCATTCTCTGAGCACCGTGAATATCTATGAAAAAAAATTTCATGGCAATCTGTCCTGTATTTGTTGAGATATTTCAGTCTGGACCAACTGACAGATCAACGTCGTCATAACCAGAGCCGAGCCTCCAAGTGTGGTGAAGAAAAAAAAACTAAAAACACATCAGAGCGTGCGTTCAGATGGACACATGTTCCTTATTTCTGATCTCAGTGTGCCGTCTAGGACTTGCATTAACACAAACAAATGTACGAGACGGTCTGGTTTGGTTCATGTACGCAGAGAAAATGTAAGACAGAACACAGAAGAAGAACCGCAAATCAGTCAGCCTGGGCCTCACCAACATGAATACAACAACAACAAAAAAAAAAAGAAGAAGCCAGAGATGATTTCAGCGAATACCAAAGACTCCTGGCATTTCACGCAGAGTCGGACCGATTCCATGAAGCCGAACCAGCCAAGGTAGAAAAAAAGAAAAACAGGTGGAAATCCAGAGAAGTGGGTTCAACCAGAAGTTAAAACCAGAGCACGTCAGTTGAAAAAACATATTTTCAGGGAATCTGTCGGGCCGTGAGTCAGTGCCATGAGAGCAAAACAAACTCGGAGGCCAGGCCTGACCACAAGTGCGTCAGTCCACTCGCAGCGTCTGTTGTGAAAGCCTTGGACTCTGAAGATTCAGCAGAACGCGCCGAACGAGCCTAAAACAATAGACCGATACGCCTCCCTGCACAGAAAACGTCTAAAAAAAAAAAAAAAATGAGATGCTCAGTATTTGTTTTCAAATAATCTGACCTGAAATAACCTTGAAGATGTTGAGCATGAAAGTCCTGACCTTTAGTTTGACAGTAGATGGACGAAATATCATCAACTCAAGGTCCACCAGCTTTTTACCGCACTTCAGGTTTCTGGTCTTGCCTGCATCTTCTCCAACTCAAAAGCTAAGACAGCAAACACAAACTGTCGGACCGCTCCTTTAAACTGGAAAAGCGATTCAGCAAACATCCCGTAATGATTTCTACAGTAATACCAGGGTCACTTTAAAGACGAGGGAGGAGGAGGGGGGGGTATCTTGTTTTGGATTGAGACTCTTTCGTGGATTAGATGGATGTCATTATAGAGGACTTCAGACTGCTCTGTTGGCACAGTCGCGGGCCTGAGCAGATGTACACACACACACACACACACACACACACACACACACACACAGCTGGGGCAACATGCAGTAAGAGTACACGTTTGCGTACTCGAAAGACAAAGACTACTCTGTCTTTGTTCAACAGCCCCGTGTGTGAGAGGGAACTTGTGAGTTTAGTAGATGAAGGTGAGAGCGTGTGTGATATTTGCTTGTGTGGTTAGATCAACAGAAAGGTAAGGCCTTGTGTGTGTGTGTGTGTGTGTGTGTGTGTGTGTGTGTGTGTGTGTGTGTCTGTTTCCAATTAGCTCCGATGAGTTTCAGTGTCTTACCTCCGGTCTCAACAGAGCTCAATATGAGAATAGTTACTAAAAACACACACACATGCACACCCGCAATGTATTCCCATGAACCCAGTGCTCTGTCTCCTGCTGTCCAGCAACACACACACACACACACACACACACACACACACACACACACACACACACACACACACACACACACACACACACACACACACACACACACACGATTCGTACATACAGTCTCCTGCTGCCCTGCTTGTTTGGCTTGGATGAGCATGCAGAGAGGGAAGCGAGGAAGACAGAGGTGCAGACACTCCTAAAAGAAAAACTCACTCTCCGATAATGTTTCTGTAATATTCCTAATATTTGGTCGAACGAGAGAAAAAAAAAAATGTAGCCGACGGAGAAAATGATAAAAGAGGTTTAGTGACGCAGCGGCTCTGCGTCACCTGGGCGAGGTCACGGGACAGAAAATACCCGCCGACTGGCTCCAGCGTCTCTGGCACCGGGAGATAAATGGTGGAAGGTCGCCGGTTATTTACCGCGGCCCTTAACATGGACCCTCTGCCCATCACTCACTGCTAGCGTGAGCATGTTTGTATGAGAAACGCAGGCCCTGACGCAGAGGGCACCGAGCGAGAAAGCAGGAAAAATAACATTCTATAAATACTTTCATTTAAGAGGACGGTCATATTTCTTTCTGTGTCCATCATTTATTTTACTGCGTGAGACAAATGTTGAACAAAACTCTGTTATATTCTCGATGTCTCAGCCTCACTGGGAGGCTGTAGAGGAGGCTGAACCAACGTCTGGTTAAAAAAAAAACAGTTTGGTCGACTTCATGGACAGTCAGAAACAGAGTGAAGAGCTTCGGAGCAGCCGGCAGAAATGAGGCTTCTTTGGTCACTTTGGTGGCGGTGCCAGAACCGGTTTGTGACATTTAGTTTTCCCAGTAAACATACCAACCTCTCCAGATGTTGCAGTCCCTCCCGACCTGCTTCTCTTGAGCAGAGCCACTTCGGAGGACGCATTTAACACAAAGAAAATGCAGCAGCCAGTCAGTCGGGCGGCAACAGCCAAATAGAGCGGTGTGTTTACTGGGGAAACTAAAGGATCTCAGATATCAGATATCACCAGGGAAAGTACAGCCTCAACACAGATGCACCACTGCACATTTTACTATTGCTCACAGTGTAGGCCATTTTGTTTGGTTACAAACGCAGTAACAAACCTCTACTCACTCCCTGGTAGTAACAGCAGCAGTGGCGATAGTGGCGGTATTTATATTTCTGTCCTTTCTTCTTTAATAATTAGTCTTCTATGTTATGTGAGCAAAAAGACAGAACATGTACCTCCATGTGAAAAAAGTCCGAGCGCGTGTTCGTATGCATGAGCCCATCTGTCGACAGCAGTGTGTGTGTGTGTGTGTGTGTGTGTGTGTGTGTGTGTGTGTGTGTGTTTGTTTTCACAGCGATCAGCAGGATCTCGAGCTATGAAGGATGCCGAGCTGCGCAGCAGAGGGGAAAACGTCTCGGGAAAACAAATGAGCTCTGTCTGCTATCAAGCTGCTATCTAATAAATGTTTTCAACGAGGAAAGAAAAACGGCCCGATGCCCAAATCGCAGTCACATACTGCACGTACACCTCCCCCCTCTCTCTCTCTCCCTCCCTGCAGCTGGACTCTCTCCCACCCTCCATACCTTCTCATCAATCCATCTCTGCGAGATTCATCTGTCAGATCTCCTTTTAAGGCGTCGTACCCTACAAACAGCATTTGTTTTTTGAAACATCTTGCAAAAGCCAAAAGAGAAACTCCGAAACTTTCTCTTTTGATTCAAGTTCCAGATGAGCAGGTGTTCTGCACCACGATGATGAGTCGAAGTTTTTCTTCGCGTCACTTTCAGTACTGTGAAGCCTCGTTTCTCTTTCAGGACAGAAGAGTTTATGATCCTGCTCGAGCAAACGAAGATGCTGTCTGGGAAGAATGTAGATCTGCTAAATTTAAAACAGTCTGCTGCTCAGTTCCAAAGTCTCGCTTTACATTTTGACAGCAGCTGATTAGAACAGAGCAGAACAGAGTTGATTTGAAGTAGCCGAGACGAGACCTCATCCTCGTCCTACTTTCTGTTTGATTTAAGGTATTAAAACGGGAGGAAGGTCTCAGTCTCCCCACTGGATGTTCAAGCAACAAGCTTCATGCATAACATGATGTATCTGCTGGATCTTTATCTTTATACAAATCAAAAACTTTTCCACTTCAGCAAGGCGTGAAAACATTTCCAGATTTCACCCAAGTTTTCAGTCAACCAGGCGGATTGAATCCCAGCTACTCCTACTGACTCTGTGCGTCTCTGAGTACCGACCTCAGTTGCAACCGTTCACCAATAATAAATGATAATAAAGAAAGGAAATGCATTAGGAAAAGATCAAAAGTTCAAGTGTCATAAATACCGACGTGTTGGGTTTGTGAAAACATCTTGCCTGATAGGAAAATAAAAACGCAGATAACAAAAGTGAATGATGAGCACTTTCTTGGAGGATCACACCTGCCCGTGAACTTGAAACGAAAACACTGGAAAGACGACTCCAAACGCAGACACGACTCCCGAGAGGAAACAGGACAGGAAACCGACTCTTTCAGCTCATTGTTGGTCCATCCACAACATTCGCCCGACACTTTCCCTGCCACGATTCTGTCAAATAAACCACAGCGGCAAAGAGACTGTGATTAATAACGATCGATAAGATAAGAGCGGCGTGGAAGTGGAGTAATCAGCTTCTTCACAGCACATTTTTTATGTCGTTTTATAAACAGACAAATTCCCCCTTTGGGAAAACGCACGCACATTCTGCTCCGGTGACGTTTCCGGTGATTGAGCCCGTGACTCCGGGAGCCGACACATCCCTGACGGCAGCGAGGGGCAGGACAGGAAGTGGCTGCAGACAGGAAAAGAGGAAGTAGGAAGTAAAGAGGCGGGACGCTTCCCCGCTGCCAATCTGGGACCAGAGACGTCCTCCCTTCCTGTGCGGCTCTGAGACAGACACTCATTTGTATTTACATGCGTTGATCTCACTCGAAGCGGAGGGATTAAAATCTCGCCAATCGGACAAACACGGAGACCATTCGGCTGTTTGTGTATCCCACCAGTTCCAAGCACTTATTCAATATCTATCATCATTATGATCTGAACAGCAACATCTGCCCTAAGAAGCATGTTGGCGGGAAACAGCAAGTCAGTCTGATAGTCTGGCTCGCCAAAACACATCATTCCAGTCACTTCAAATTTAGGAAAGCAAAAGAAAGAAAGATCCAAAACCAGTAAGAGGTAATTATGGGTGGTAGTTATGCATATAAAAATGCAGAAAAACAAAATTATCGGAAGGTTTTGTTTAATCGACTGATGTCCTCCCAGAAACAGCCACAACAACGGGCAGAATTGATTACATGCTGTCTGATTACCGTGCGGTTCACTGTAATGCAAACTGTGTCTGGGCTCTCGTACCTGCCAGTGTTAGCAGCAGATGTTTGTTTCTACTGATCTGACCGTCGAAGTAGGAAATGATTTATCCCCAGACTCCCCGAGCGAATTGTAGAGGGAGAAGAAACTTTAAAAACTTCATGGCTAAATGGCTAAAGAGGAATCTAAAATCATTCATGCCTTCTTGTAAATTTGTCAGTACGTTAGGTTGTCTGTTTCATCGAGGCTTCCTTGTCTTAAGAGAGTGTCTGACATGCCAACATTAAGCAGCTGTTTGAACACATTGTGTCTGATCATCTAAATGTGTGAAAGAAAACAACATTTTAATGGCCGTAACCGATTTAGGCAGCTTTATTATCGGCAGTAATAAAAAGTCACCAGACTCCATTTAAAAACTGTTCAATTTTATAAGTTGTAGAGTTTGGAGAAACTGTAGAAATGTTGTGAAGGTTTTCTATGATGAATTCTTAATTATCCGTGCCGTCTTGTGCATTCGGCATCAAATTGAATTCATTAAGTTGTGTCTTTCCTTGTAAAAAGTGTAATTTTGTCTAAAGTGCATCTTACCTGCCAACATTTAGCAGCTCTTTGCACACACTGTTTCTGATTTAACCTTTTACATTTCATTCATGAAAGAGGACAACAGATACAGATACTGTAAATGGTAACCAATATATGCTACTTGTTTGTTGCCAGTGGAAAATGTCTCAATCACTGGCACTTTTAGAAATTCGGCACATCTTACACAACAAGTTTTTTTGGTTCTGTGTAAAAAAACACTTTGTCCGTTTGTCTCAGCGATGTGTGTTATTATTTGCATATAAACCGGTAGGTGATATCTCATCTGTCTCACCCTTGACAGATGTTAATAACAGGTACGAACAGGCTTCTCAGATCTTCTGCTTACAGTTACTGTTCAAAAAAATAACTGTATGTCAACAAGCCTGAAACCAGCATCTGCAATTCCAGGTGTCGATTTCTGTTTGAGAACATTTTTAGCACAGACAGCGTGATGCTTCATGGCCATGCAGGGGAGACAGGAAAGAGAGGAGCGCCAGAAGGTAGGAAGGAAGGTAGAGTGTGTGACGACAGACACGATGTGGATTCACACCAGCGACAATGTCAGTGTGTTTTTTGTTGGAATTGCGGAGGAGAATTCAAGAAGACTAGGTGATCTGACAATTCCTGATCTTGAGGGTGTCCACAATCTATGGACTGACGCTCGATCTCCTCAAAAATGTTTGACATTTGAGGCGATGAAACAACAAAAAAGCTCATTTTCTGTGCCGCCAGCCGCCGTGAACTTTGTATCTAAAAAGGTCAAAGTTGCAGCATCAAATGTCACGGCTAAATGTTCTCGGGGAACTAATAGCAACAAGCACAACGGCGGAAACTTTCCTCAAAAAAAAAAAAAAAGAGAAGTAGATTAAGAAGAAGACAATCCCCTGCAGGTCCAATCAGTAACACTAACTGACCTCTGACCTCGGTGCTTATTCTTAGCGAGCCGCGTGTTGCTGCCCTCCGATTCACACGCAGATTGACTCCGCCGCCATCGCACAATGGCGGGGGGGTCAATCAGGATCAGCCAAACGTCGACAGACAATACGAGTCAGCGCGGAGGGTTAATGACTTTCAATCTGACACAAAAGGCACTTTTACTGGTGTTTTTATAAGATGTTGCGGTATAATAAGTGTGACAGCGGCGGGGGCCATTGTGTGGGTTATCTGCAGTGTAATATTTTGTCTGGTAATCAGTGAATATTTCAGCGCTATTGTTGATGTGACCGGCCAACTCTGACTAATGTTTGTGTTTTTTAGACTACTATTTTTATTCGCTGAGTCCGAGGGGGATGAGGGGGGTGTACACTCACCCTCGTGGGTACTGAGGGAAAGAAAAAAAAAAATTACGTCGATTTCATTACAAATAAACACGTTCGTCCAAATATTTTAAAAGAAAATCAAACCAAAAAACTTTTGTTTCGATGGATTTCAGTGAGATTTGAGCAGACGAAAACAAACGGAACATTTCGAAGGGGCAGATGAGACATCATTTGTTGTTCCAGCGTCACGGATATTTGTCAGTTATGGGCACATGCAAAGTTTCTTGGTTTTTTTTTTCCTCTCACAAATAAAAACACTCCATTCAACGTAGCTTCCTTTCCCATTACAGCAGCAGCTGTTTCCTCCACATGTAGCATACAATGAAGCACAAAAAAATGTTAGAAAACAGGCCAGTGCATTATCTGACTGTAATGAATGTGTGCATTCATGTGGTTTTGTCTACAGTAGAGCGCTGGGGTGGACACACACACACACACACACACACACACACACACACACACACTACAAGGCTACAAAGGTAGGTTTTGTTCCTCGTGTCGCTGGAACTTCAGCTTTGCTTGGTCATCATGGATAAATGCCCCTCTTATCGAGCACAACGGGCACAGACAGAGCCACGAACACACACACACACACACACACACACACACACACACACACACACACACACACACACACACACACACACACACGTTTGTAACGTTGTGATATGACCTTCAAAATAGATCTATATCACCTTCTAAATTGGAAAAAAGAAGCCAATAAATACTTTAATTTTCAAGCTAAGAAAAGCAATCAAGATGTTTGATTCTTATATCTTTAGTGTCAGGGATAAAATGTGTGTGTGTGTGTGTGTGTGTGTGTGTGTGTGTGTGTGTGTGTGTGTGTGTGTGTGTGTGTGTGTGTGTGTGTGTGTGTGCGTGTGTCTCGTCTTCATCATCTGTAGCAGCTGCCCGCACTGATAGTTGCTTTGTTTTCAGTGAGTGCTTCTTAATGAGGTCAAAGGCTATTTAGGGCCATTGGACGCTGACGAGGAGAAACAAGAGGCACCTTTATCACAGTCTGAACACACACAGACACACACACGCACACACACACACATGAACACACATGAACACACAAGCGGGCACTCACAGCTATTCATTACATTTGACCAAGACAAGGTCCAAATATCAGTCGCTGGAGAAAGAGACTCTTTGTACGTGTGTGTCTGTGTTATATATGTGTGTGTGTGTGTGTGTGTGTGTGTGTGTGTGTGTGTGTGTGTGTGTGTGTGTGTGTGTGTGTGTGTGTGTGTGTCTCAGTCCAGGAGCAACAAAGACAGATGGTTCTACTGGTTTCTATTTAGAGAGAAGATGAGTCTATTGGATTTACCACTTATGAATAATGAGAAAACGAGCTCCACTTAAAACGCTACCGTGAGTCAAAGTGACCCGATTCTTACAATAACCAGAGGTCGACACGCTGCGTTTTACATTATACACACACGCGCGTGTTATTACAATATATATCAACGCGAATTGTGAATGCAGTAGTTTGATTTATTAGATTTGTCGTGGAAGCTGTTTGCGGTTAGATTTTATGGCTCATTCACAAAAACACTTGCTACGGTAACTCAGAACATTGGTGATTAACTTGAGTTACTGTCGCTGCCTTTCTGTGACGGACTGACCTGAATCTAACCACACACACACACACACACACACACACACACACACACACACACACACACACACACACACACAGTAATTACTGTAACTAGCTTGCGGCTAACATACATTAAAGTAATCTAATGTTTGAGGTGTAAAAACACTCACAGGTGGCGAGAAAATCTATCTGACGTTGCCGTTTCAAGGTTTTGTTCATGTTACGTTCGGTCTCATTTTCAGATTTCCTTCCTCGCTCTCTGACTGCGATAAGGTTCACTTACAGGCCTTATAGCTTTTGCTCACGTGTCATCTAATGTAAACACACCATATATCTCTAGAAAGCGGCTGTGAGAGACTGTGCAAAGATCAGGAGTGAACCTTGAGTTGGGAAACATTCCAACCTAGGGCTGCAACTATCAAGTGTTGAGTAATTTGTTGATCATTCTTTCAATTAAATGATTAGTTTTTGTTCTAAACAACGTCAGAAAATGTAAAAAATGTTGATCGGTCCTGAGATGACGTCCTTAAATGTCTTGTTTTGTCCACAACCCAAAGATATTATGTGCTCTGTCATAAAGGAGGAAAGAAAACAGAAAATAATCATATTTGTGACTATTTCCCTCTAATTTTCCTTATTTTCTCTGACATAGCAACAACATCAAAGGGAACTTTTATATTCAGACAAAAAAAAAATTCACTCCAAAATTAGATATCTGGCTCTTCTGGTAATCCCATTACTCTCACGGGGTATAAAAAAACCTACCAAATGAGACGTAAAGAGAGGAGCCTGTGTTAGATGAGACAGACTGAGAGGAATTGTCAACACTAGCAGCCTTCTCTCTCTCACACACACACACACACACACACACACACACACACACACACACACACACACACACAGTCTGAGTCACCTGAAGACAAACCCCTTTATTGAGAAGCAGGCGGCCATCTTTGATTAGATGGAGTGACTCAGCAGACACTGAACACAAGGGGGTGTGTTTGTGTTTTTTATGTGTGTGTGTGTGTGGAAGCCTGTGATTTTGTGCGACGGTACAATGAATGAGTGCGTTTGTGCTCATGTGGGAATATGTTCGTGTACGTGTGTGTTTTGCGATACCTCGTGGTCTGGTATCTCGGAGGAAAGAGTCTTTCCCAGCACCGCCGCCGTCAGGTAGGTCCAACAGCGCGCCGTGTTAGCCAGGTTATAACCTCCTGGTGAGGAAGAGGCGCAAACAGACGGATATCAAGACAGTTATTTTGTGGTCACACGCTGCATACGTCTGATGATGTATCCATGACAACGGCTGCCTCACTTCACTTTTCACTGGCTAGCTAGCTTGTTATAATGGAAAACCAAAGACAGGTGATCAAGTTTAGCTTCAATGATTCAGAAGCAACACTGACTGTAATATCCATAAATACACATTCAGGGAAACTGAATGCTAACAGGCTAGCATTGGAGTTAGCCTTTCCACAAGACTATAATCAGTGTTAGCTTCTCCAACAGGCTAACATCACGGATAGCTTCTCCAACAGACTAACATTGGTGTTAGCTTCTCCAACAGGCTACTATCAGTGTTAGCTTCGGCAAAAGGCAAACACTGATGTTAGCTTTCCCAACAGTTATGGTTTCAATCTCTATCATAAAACTGAATTCAGATTTTAAAAACTCTGTTAGAGAACATGTAGTACCATAAATCCTGAATGTCATCCTTAACGGAGATAGTGTTCGAGTCAAACAAAACATTGATCTGAAATCAGACTGTTGATGCTTTATGGAACGTTTGATATGTAAGAAGTGGGAAAGACTTGCTGTCAATTTTTGCCAGTTAGTCAAAAATTCTGTGGCTCAACACACAAATTGGAGGCCAACAATATAAAAATCTTTGGTCGGAAAACTCTTTCTCAGAAATGGAAAGAGAAAGAGTGAAGGATGAAGAGGACTTGAGTAAAATTAAGAGAATTGAGAGAAAGTATGTAGGACAGAGAGGGAGGGAGAGAAAGGAAGAGAGGTGGGATTGTAGTTGAGTAAAATGGCTTCATTGTGTTGAATAAGTAGTAGCTATCATCTGGCCGAGGGCTGAGGAGTCTGGAACATAGCGCAGTGTGTGTGTGTGTGTGTGTGTGTGTGTGTGTGTGTGTGTGTGTGTGTGTACAAATGAGTGTATCAATGAACAACAAAGCAAACACAAAGCACATCGACTTCCATTCATTATATCTTAAATAAACGTAAACGCTCTTAAACAAGTAAACAACACACACGCTCATAGTTCACACATGCACACACACACACACACACACACAATCAACACACACTCATCAGACAGAAAATAAACACACTCATCAGACGCACCTCCACCCAGCAGCAGTGTAGGTAGCTGCCACTGTAAGACGTACTGCAGACACTTGCCCACCCCCACCGGGGTCATGTTGAAGGAGCACATGGGGTCGCCCGCCATGGTGTCGGCACCCAGTTGCATCACCATCGCCTCCGGGTTGAACTGTGCCCGCACTTCCTGCATCACGCTGCAAAACAGGACAGCTGTAAACACGTTGTTAGCCGCTGACGCTGCAGGCTGGGCCATAGTGTCTGAAAGTGGTAAGCTGTCATGTCTCATGTTAGTAGGTTTGATCAGCATCTGAACAGCTGTCACTGATGTTCTACACAGCATTGTACTTTGTAAACATGCCTGTTCCACCAATCACAAGTGGCAAAACACCAGTTTATAGTCAGCTCCACCAATCACCAGTGATAAAACACTAGTTTATAGTCAGCTCCATCAATATTAAGTGATGAAACTCCAGTCTATAGTCAGCTCCATCAATATTAAGTGATGAAACTCCAGTCTATAGTCAGCTCCACCATCAGCTCCACCGAGGGAACATCGTTCTTCACCCTTTTATGTCTCAAGCAGAAACATATCATGTTGTTTTATGTGTTTGATTGGCAGATATCTCAGCCTTGGTACTTTTCTCTGCTCCACCTCAGTCCTGCCCAAATTAGATTTCATGGCCTCAGAAACAACTAAACTTGTTTCACAGTAGTCACAGAATACAGTGACTGACTGAAAACCTGTATACTGGGGGGTTTCTGGGAGGACACTGGGTGAAGGTTTGCCTTCTTGAGATCTGAGTCTGGGAGAAAATCCTTCAACTGGAGAATCCCAAGGTCTGAGCTCTCACGCAGGGAGGAATTCCCTCTTGAAGGCGTCCTTGATAAAATAACGCTGGAGCTGCTTCGGCCTCCGAGGCACTGCTCTGCAGATGCCCCTGACCTTTGACCTCTGAGTGGGAAGCGGTCAGGAGAGGGAAGGGAAAAACAGAATTCCTCCTCAGGGATTCATGAGGAAAACACGCTTCATTAGTTCTCTCTGAGCTGCACTGGGAATACTTCCTGAGTGTGTGTGTGTGTGTGTGTGTGTGTGTGTGTGTGTGTGTGTGTGTGTGTGTATGTGTGTACCTGGTGAATATCTGGTAGTATCTGTCATCCTGGATGCCGTCCTCCAGCGGGACGTTCACAGCGTGCCATCGGCCTTTACCCAGCCCCGTGTCACTGAGGTCTCCTGTACCTAAATATAAATATACACACACTTGTCTCAAACTATTGCACAATGTTGGTTGATATCGCGGTGTGTTTGAAACAAATGCAAAGAGCGACCTGGGAAGAATCCAGGAGAGAACTTGTGCAGAGACACCGTCATGACTTTGGAGGTGAAGCTGAAGGCGTCCTCCACACCTGCAGAGAGCCGCAGGGAGAAACAAATCACAGAAAAAAGAGGGTTCGTTCTAATCAGATCCTGTCTGAGAGCCAAATGAGTTTATCATCTGCGTGTGTGTGTGTGTGTTACCATCGCCATGATGCAGGTCAACGTCCACATAGAGGACTCGGTCGTATTTCTCCCTCAGCCTGAGAATTCCCAACACAGCATCGTTCACGTAGCAGAAACCCGACGCCTCATCCCTGAGAGACGGAGGACAGATGAAACAGAGCTGTGAGGTGAGGTTAGCCTGTGGCGCCCCCGTCAGGCCAATCAGCGGAACAGATGAGACAAAAAGCACTTGACTGAGGTTTTGGTATCTTATATTAGCAGTTTTTTTTAAGCTAGGTGTTCCACCGTCCTTTGTAACATCATTAAATTAAGTCACGACATCATTATAATATGGAAAATGTCAGAAATCCCTTTGGTGTACTTCTGTTGAACCCACTTCTTCGCGTGGTGCCACCCTCCTGCCCAGTTGATGGCCACGTCACTTTTTTTGTCCAGCAGACACTGGGCCGCCGCCAGCGTAGCGCCGCCGACTGCTGCTGCATAGTCGAATATCCCCTCCGACACGGGACAGTCGTAACCTGGAGCCAGAGAAAACACACATGGCACACCAAACACACGTCAAAGAATGAGTGCCGATGAAGGTCCATCGAGGATGATTCAAGCCCTTATGGTAAAAGGTTGAAGAAAACTGACGGGGAGCAGGAAGCACAGGAAGGAATTAGACAGAGAGAGCGGGAAAGAAAGACAAAGGGAAGGGACGAAATGTCTGGATCCAGGAAAAGGTGGAGCAGTGTGCTTTTGTAACAGAACAGAAGGATGATCCAGAGAGAGGTGTGGTGGACACAAACGGAGGAAGTAACGCGAAGAAGAGAAAGGTTGGGTGAGGGTGAGCGAATGAAGGGAGGGAGGGAGTGATACGAAAAACAAGGACGAGTCTAAAGTTAGAAACATCTGACGCATCCAAGAACAGCAAACCACGGTTTGGTCTCTCCGACAGGAGGTTCAGTTGAGTTTAATATGTTCCTTTCTCCACCAAAGTGTACAAACAGGGCTGCAAAGTCATTATTAACATCCAATCAAACTATTCTGACATACAAAGGGTTGAGAAACAAAATAACTCTGGTGGTTAAAATGAACAAAACCCACCAAGTAGATTTAAATCCTTGACAGTGTTCAGTCTTATCTGAGCTTGTGTAACAGCGCCCTCTGCTGCCAACAAACACACACTGCGTACAACTTCTCAAGTCTTCTCCACCTTATTTTCCAATGTAACCCCTTAATTTGACATGATATGCTTCAGTGAAGAAAAGCTCGACAAAACCTGGATCCTAAAATCTGTCTACGGCCATTTTGAGACAATAAGTGTGTAAATGTTTTTGCCCGTAATCACAAACTTGACACACCCCAGCTGGCGAGATTAGTTTTAATGGACAAACATGAATACGTAATCGTTACTCTTGGCTCGTCTCACCCAGGCCGAAGTCGACTGACTGCGGGTCGTCGTTGTCTCCGTCCTGGCTGATCTTGTGGAGATGTTCCAGGTAGGAGTCTGTGTGGAACTTGGCCATTTCCTCCATGGAGGCCAGCTTGGGTTTAACGGTGCTGGAGACACGGGAAGGAAAATATTTGTACAGGCTGCTCACACAATAACTTGTCGTGTAAGCAGTGGCGACTCATGCTGTTGACAGATTTATTCACAGAGCTATCAAATAAATAACATGCAGTCGAGGACAGACGATTAATAGGAGAGTGTGAGCTTGTGAGACACACCAAGTCGCTTTTACAATGAAAAGTGTAAAAAAAAAATTTAAAAATCCAGGAGCATCAATATTTTTGACTATTTTGACGACATAACTCCATTGAAGGCTTTTTACATACATACAAAGAATCAGACAAACAATTAGATGTTTATCTCTGTGGGCAAAGTGTCGAAAGTTAATAACTACAAAAGTACTTAGATACTTAGTACTTAGAGTAGATTTTGTAAGTTCCTATGAATTTAAAAGAGGCAATATGTAGGATTTTTTTTGTGTAAAACCTAAAAAAAATATGACTTTATTTAAAAGACAACGATTTATTGTGTTGCAGGGAAATCCAATGGAGGCTCTCTCTCTTAGCTTATTCAATAAAATAAAGAAACTCTCAAGGTGTTCTCACCACGGGACTGTAGACCTCCTCTACCTGGCAGTCCAAAGTCCCTGTTGTCAGGGTGTAGACATCGAACACACCCCCAGTGCTCCAAGCTCCCAATCTGTGCTAACAGGAATCTAGCTCCATGGCTAACTGAGCTAACTAGCTAAACACCAGCTAACGTTAGCAGTAATAAGCGGTCAGCTCAAGCCCCCAGAAAGAGCATCAGGATTTGTAGCGTCTTTTCATTGTGGCCAAACTTGGGAAAAACAACTTTTTCCCACAAGCTAACATTGGGAAAGACAAATCTATTGAGTGTCACAATCCCTGGGACTGTCATAATTTGAGCTGTTAGGCCAAATATAACTTAGGAAGTCTACAAAAAGCTGCACAGTTTAATTATTTGATCCCCATTCCAGTTAGCCAGGGGCACTAAACTGGAAGCTAGCCAGGTCGCACAACAAGGAAGACCTGAGTGTTTTTAAACTCAGGTAGTTGAGCTTTTTGTTTTCACGCGCCACTGAGCAGCTTTCATAGGAACGTTGGGGCTCCATCTTTTAGCTCTGTCCAGACTTTAATGGAACATCCTTGGGTTAGCTAGGTTAGTCTTGATATATGTTAGCTTTTTATTTGGAGTTTGACAGGTGACCAATTCCAACACATACTGCCCCTTTAATAGAAGGTTTTACATGAGCTTTTTAAAACAATTCATGACATAAACATGGAGGGAAGGGGTCAGTTGGAATGTAATGACTAATATAGAAAAGTTAAGTTACATCTTAAACTGTTTATCTGCTAGTTTAACCTCTATATAGCACGTAAAGCTAATTTTCTCTTATAAAAATGAACTTTAAAGGGGCTCTGTCTGTCCTTCACATACACAAGGCACGTATAATCAACCTATAGTCATATCACATTACAATCTGCTCACAAATGGCTGACAAAGAAGTGATAATAGCTGTAAATATCTACATAGAGACCCTTTAACCTCCATATTATCTCTGTTTAGTTGAGTATAAGTGACGTTAACGCCGCTCACCTCATGTCTTCAAGGAGTCCATAGGCTTCTATCAGTGAGTGGACCATACTCGCCTGGAAATAACACAGCAGAAACGATTAAATAAAAGCACAGACAGGAGAATAGTAACATTAAAGTGGAGTTATTGAGCTCTTCATTCAGTCCAGCTCACCCGGTTCGGCACTTTTGATAAAGAGTCGCAGGTCTCGATGTACTCCGGGCTGTAGATGTACGCCACCCTCCGCTTAGTACTGCTGTCATCGTCGCTGTCTCCTCTGCAACTCATTTACGAAGAATACAATGACAATAATCCGACAGAAAATGTAGTTAAAACCAATTTTTACAGCGAGGATGCGAGCGAGAGTATTCGTTTCAAGCCTGGTGTCACACCGTCAACATTCCCCCTCCGAAAGCTAACGTCCGTTCCCCGCTGGGCTTTAGAGCTAGCTTAGCGCTACAACGACGACGATAACATAAAGTAAAAATATCAAAACTATAACGAGATGTTATCTTAATTTTATTAAGGACTTTTCGATGATTTTGGTCACAGATAGAAAAAAGTGCGGCTTCATAACGGTCGCTTCGAATCTAACGTTCCGCGCTCGGATGTGTGTTGGAACGTACTTGGAGCGAAAAGCATTCTGGGACTTTGTGTAGTCTTTTCGCCTTTATCCGTTTTAATTAGTTTAAAACGACATTTTAGCCAAATTAGACACGACCTCTCAGTTAAAACGATTACAACAACAACAACGTCAGTAGATTTTACTCAGTAAGTGTTTAATTCTAAATTGTGTGATTGGATTTAACTGAATATCACCGTCCTTTCGCTATATTTGCCACAAAATACCACAAATCAGACTGTGTTTTGACACAAAAAGACGTCTGAGCAAACACTCCTTCAGGAAGAATAAACAGGAAATGCATACATCTTTAAAGGGCCCCTGAAGCAGCCAAAGATCATGAGACGTTTGAGGAAGAAGTCATGTTTTTCACTAGAGGGCGACAAAACAGCTGACAAAAACACCAACTTAAACCAAAAATATAAAACACCATTATTTTCATAATTCTTGACAGTATCAAATGAAAAACCATGTCAACAAATAATGCACTGATGAAACACTAAATATGCTTTACTTGTCGCTGCACTGGTGTACTTGAGTGTTTTCTCCTCAGTTTGCTTCCTGGTTGAATTTGACAGTATCTGACTCACAGTCAGTCTCTTCTGTAAACATTTAAATGCAGGTTTTATTTCTAAATATCTGTTATCAATGCACAGTTTAGGTTTACTTCTCTCATCCTCAACTAAATAAACTTCCATTGATCTGACATGGTGTGCAAACTCCACAGTGGGAACACTACAGTCAAGTTGTTTACAAAGAAAAACAACATATCCGGTTACCGATTTCAAAATAAAACGGTTTAAAAACTCATTAAACGTGCAGTCAAATGTGTTTATGTGAGTTGCATGGTTTTAAAAGTAGTCTTCCTGAAAATTGCATACCTTGAACAAAAAGTTAAAGTAACTGAAAGCAGCTTAACTGATGACATAATGTGGAGATTCAGTTGTAAGTGTGCTGAAAGTTCAGTGGAAAAATAAATAAATAATGATGATTTTGTGGTAAAATATTACTTAAAAGAATGAAAGTCATCCAGTCTTAAAGTATGTGATCTGAAACTGACTCAGGTATCAAAAGTAATTTTCCAGCAATTAATGCACTTTAGAATCAAAAGTAAAAGTATATCATACAAATAATGCATGTATACTCTGTGTCGTGGATTTTCAGATCCAATATAATAAACTGATTTAAAAATGTGCAGCTTTAGCTCCAGTACATCATACAACCTGCAAAGCAAGCAAGTATCTAATGTTATCAAATATGTAGTGAGGTAGAGAGTACAATATTTGACTTGAAACTGTAGTGGAGTGGAAGTATATACTAGGAAAAAAATGGAAATACTCCTGTAAAATACAAATTCATCAGAATTGTAGTGAAGTAAATGTTCTTACAGGCTTAAAATACTTATGATAATATAATTTGTAATATCTATAAACATTTCTAAACTCTTCCAGGAACAAGTAGTTTAGCAACCTGAATAATACATTTGGCCATTTCTTGATTTATGTTGTCCCACTTTTCAAGTTGTTGTCTGACGTGCCTTTACTTTGAAGGCGCCGTTTCACAACATCCGGCGTCGCCCCTGCTTCCTGTACCTAGCTTACAGCAGCTTCATGTTTCAACACTTGCCGGATAGTTTTGCCTCTTTTAGAGCTGTTTTTTTTTTATGACAGCCAGGCTTCAGCTCTCTTCTGCTCGACTCTTTTTGGCTCGTTACACCTCCGACAGACGCTGAAGAAATGACTTTACCGTCGAGGATTCAGCTCGTTTGAGTCGCTGGACACTTTGGAGCCCGTTTGACTGAAAGTGAACCGCTGACTGTCACCATGAGAAGCAGGAGCAACTCCGGGGTGAAACTGGACAACTATGCCCGGATTGTGCAGCAGACTATCCTCAGGCACCAGGTGAGGGTTTAATAATGCACTTTTACTTATGATTAACACACTTAAAAGTTGAATTAAAGGCAGTATTTTCTCTGAAACGGCCGCTGCTTCTTACCTGCAGGCAGGTAATGTAACTGTTAGCCTCTCCACACTCGCATGTCTGCATGCAGGAGGTGGAGGAAACTGTCATTGCGCAAGGCATCAGCACACAGCACACACATGTAACACAGTCACTACTCCAGTGAGTGTTTCGTTTTCTCCCACAGTGATGTTTTAAAGTCCTGTCTGTTCCTGTGAAGCACCTGAACGTCACACAAACACTGCACAGGGTTGTTGTTGTTGTCATGTTCAAACAAGGTTAACCTGCAGCCTCCACCTTTCCTGGGACTGCCTGGAAGCATCATTTCTTTATATACCTGGCTATGTGCGATAATAAAATGTTATTTCTAACTAATGCAACAAAGCTGGAAGACCACAAAAGACTCCCCCAAACTTAATAACTCAGTTAAAGTAGAAAAGTGTGAGCACAAAGTAGACCAAAAGTAAAAGTACTCATGATGCAGAGTGGTACAATGGGTAATATGCCATGTGATTATGATTAAAGCTGCAATATGTAAGACAACATTAAAGAAATCACTGAAATTATCACCGTAATGTGAAGAAATAACAGTTTTTATGTCATGATGTCTATGTATATTAGATATATATATATATATATATATATATATATATATATATATATATATATATATATATATATATATATATATACCGAAGTTTGCATGCTAACTAGCTCTGGCTGCTTCTGAGCAATATCTGATAATTAACTTATTTTGGACAAGAGCTTGCCTAACAATATTGTGAAAATATGCCTGATGCCGAAGCAGTGAAATCCTCGTCAAGCGAGCCTTTTTAGGAGCAAGAAGAGATAAAGGCCGTGCTACTAGCTAGCCCTGGACACCTGTCGATGCTGAGGCCCTCCTTGTGGATGTATCTCGGAAGAAAATATGAACTGTGACGGAAAAGAAATTTGAGTTCTCGGGCCACATTGAAGAGCATCAGGACACGACTAGAGTCCAACATGAAGCTCATCGCGGAAGCTGAGCGCCGACATGACTGCTGATGAAGCTGGAGTCCAGAGTTTGTGTCCTGACAGAGGGGGGCGTAGATACACTATATTACCAAAAGTATTCGCTCACCTGCCTTTACTCATTCTATGAACTGAAGTGCCATCCCATTCCTAACTCATAGAATTCAATATGATATCGGTCCACCTTTTGCAGCTATTACAGCTTCAACTCTTCTGGGAAGACTGTCCACAAGGTTGAGGAGAGTGTTTATAGGAATTTTTGACCATTCTTCCAAAAGCGCATTGGTGAGGTCACACACTGATGTTGGTCGAGAAGGCCTGGCTCTCAGTCTCCGCTCTAATTCATCCCAAAGGTGTTCTATCGGGTTCAGGTCAGGACTCTGTGCAGGCCAGTCAAGTTCATCCACACCAGACTCTGTCATCCACGTCTTTATGGACCTTGCTTTGTGCACTGGTGCACAGTCATGTTGGAAGAGGAAGGGGCCCGCTCCAAACTGTTCCCACAAGGTTGGGAGCATGGAATTGTCCAAAATGTTTTGGTATCCTGAAGCATTCAATGTTCCTTTCACTGGAACTAAGGGGCCAAGCCCAGCTCCTGAAAAACAACCCCATACCATAATTCCTCCTCCACCAAATTTCACAGTTGGCACAATGCAATCTGAAATGTACCGTTCTCCTGGCAACCTCCAAACCCAGACTCGTCCATCAGATTGCCAGATGGAAAAGCGTGATTCATCACTCCAGAGAACGCGTCTCCACTGCTCTAGAGGCCAGTGACGGCGTGCTTTACACCATTGCATCCGACGCCTTGCATTGCACTTGGTGATGTGTGGCTTGGCTGCAGCTGCTCGGCCATGGAAACCCATTCCATGAAGCTCTCTGCGTACTGTACTTGGGCTAATCTGAAGGTCACATGAAGTTTGTAGCTCTCTAGCAATTGACTGTGCAGAAAGTCGGCGACCTCTTTGCACTATGCGCTTCAGCATCCGCTGACCCCTCTCCGTCACTTTACGTGGCCTACCACTTCGTGGCTGAGTTGCTGTTGTTCCCAAACGCTTCCATTTTGTTATAATAGAGCTGACAGTTGACTGTGGAATATTTAGGAGCGAGGAAATTTCACGACTGGATTTGTTGCACAAGTGGCATCCTATGACAGTTCCACGCTGGAATTCACTGAGCTCCTGAGAGCGGCCCATTCTTTCACAAATGTCTTGTTTCACAGTCTGCATGCCTGAGTGCTTGAATTTATACACCTGGGGCCAGGCCAAGTGATTAGAACACCTGATTCTGATCATTTGAATGGGTGAGCGAATACTTTTGGTAATATAGTGTATGAAGGGATCTTAATCTACAAGAAGAAGCTGCAGAGGGCCAGCAGCCGGTTACTTAGTGTTTGCTACAACAAAACAGGAATCCATCTCCTGCAGCAAACACAGAAAACTGATGTTATGGACTTGTGACTGTTGTTGTTGAAGTTTGAACCATCTGGTCTCAACATGTTTTAGTAAACTACAAGGAGCCTGAGGATGGATTATGAAAGTGAGCGCGCTCGGTGTTGAAGTCACCGTTGAATCCGTCCCAGATGGCCGTCAGCCGACCAGCAGTTGTGCACAGCTCGCTGCTCAGATGGATCAGTGCACTAATGAGTGTGACAGTGAGAGCCACAGAGCCTGGAGTCGACCATCATTCGGCTGATTAACAGAGGTGGAAGCATCGATAGTAAATCTGTCACTCAGGGGGTTTAGTGCGACTGAGTCAGAGATCTTTAACAGTCAGGCAGTTGGTGTAATAACTCAACACATGCTGCTCTTTTCTATGAAGAAGTAAAGAGTGGCGTATTTGTGCAACCTGCCCAGAAACCACTTCTCTCTGCTAGTGATGAAACCACGATCAATGTTGATAGGAGCAGGTTGACCTCGAAACTACTGAAACAAATGACGTTTTCATCAGAAATATCAATAGAAATGTGACAAATGTTTCTTAAAAAAGGACTAAAACCCAGTAAAGAGAGGTTTGTCTTGTTCAACGGGCACATGAACACATGTCGGCATTGATTTTTGAGTCCAAAAGCCGAAAGCGACGTCTTGAAGTTGCTTCTTTTGTCCGGCTGCTATAATGTCGAGGCCAAACATGCTGCAGAGCTTCAACATCACACTGTCCAAAGCCTCTCATTAGTCTGCCTTAACTGCTGACCTCTGACCTCTGATCACTGTCTGCGTCTTGACAGGATCCAGTGACGGGTCTTCTGCCAGGCACCCCGGATCAGCCTCACTCCTGGGTCAGAGACAATGTTTACAGCGTGGTGTCGGTGTGGGCCCTCAGTCTGGCCTACAGGAAGAACGCCGACAGGGACGAGGACAAGGCCAAGGCCTACGAGCTGGAGCAGGTCGGTGCGAGGCTGCTTTCGCCGTCTGCTGCCGGTGAAGGATCTCATGTTTCTCTGGAGCGACGCCTTGAAAATGTTTAACCTTTAAACCATCTCCCTCTCTGTCTGTCTCTCTCTCATTAGAGCGTGGTGAAGCTAATGAGAGGCATCCTCCAGGGTATACTGAGGCAGGTATGTTGTCTCCAAACATTTCTTTGGTCTCCAACAGACATATTTGCACCCCTGAAAACACAAGAAATGTAGCTGTGAATCAAAAACAACAAGCTAAAAGAAACTAGAATGCTCTGCAGAACTGACAGGAATAGATGTACAGATGTGTAGATTAAATAACTGCACACAAAGATCTGTTTTTGGCTAATTTAGCAAAGTAAATTCCTGAAAAATGAAGATAGTAAAAGTCCTGTAACCAATATTATTGTCCCCCTCCAGCTGGATAAGGTGGAGAAGTTTAAATACAGCAGAAGCACCTCGGACTCGCTGCACGCCAAGTACAACACCAGGACCTGTGCCCCCGTCGTCGGGGACGACCAGTGGGGTCACCTACAGGTCGACGCCACCTCGCTCTTCCTGCTCTTCCTTGCTCAGATGACGGCGTCCGGTAAACAGAGAGTCGTTTTCAAGCGTCAAATCTTTAAAATTGAAAGAAAGACGTAAATATTCCAAGGTGTTAATAATCAGGAGAATCAGGTTCCTAGTTTGAGGAGCAGAGTCGAGTTTGAGTTTGTTTTTTTATGATGTCAAGTTTTAGCTATATGAAAGGTCTGTGTGTGTTTGCGCACCAGGTCTCCACATCGTCTACACCCAGGATGAAGTGGACGTCGTTCAGAATCTCATGTTCTACATCGAGGCAGCTTACAAAGTGGCTGTAAGTGTTCAGCCGCTGACAGCGAACATGTAAACTGAGCCGCTGATGATTGAACGTAACGCGTTTTTCATTTTCTGGATGTTCTGGCACGACATCGACATCGTCGTCTTCTTCTTCTTCTGCTGTTTCAGGATTACGGGATGTGGGAGAGAGGAGACAAAACCAACCAGGGCATCACTGAGATTAACGCCAGCTCGATAGGCATGGCCAAGGTTCATACACACAAACACACACAAACACACACAGAAACACACTGTTCTCTTGTATTTCCTGGTCCTGAGTGTGATATTGGAGCGAGCAGGTAGACGGAGGAGAAAACAGCTCCTGTGTGCAGAGCGAGACCAGAGACAGAACAGGTGCTCCAGTAAAAAATAAAAAATCCTCTGGCAGGGTGGAAGGTGTCTAGTCACTGCGACGGCCTTTACGCCGACCTTTAGACGACCTGGACACTCCAGACTCACTGGGGATCGGGTGGAAGGAGTCTGTTTTGGTGCTGAAAGTGCACAAAGTGGTTCTAGCTCTTCTTGGTGACGGCGTAGGTAAAATTAACGCTGCCGTCAGGAAACGTCTCGGTTTAAAAGTGGCTCACTCTTTTATTTATCTAACTGAGAGCATGTTCGTCATGTTGTTAGATATTCAAAATCATTTCATAACATGAGAAAGTCTCGTATCGATCAGTTTTAACTCTTCAAAGAGAAGAAATCACTGGTAGTTCTGACACGACTGGCTCCTCGCCCTCCGCTGTCCTTGGCTGGTGTTGAACAGGAGGTATCAGGTTCTCTTTGGTCTTCCAGGAATGGCATCGCACTCAGAAATAACACAGTACTCGCAGTACCCAGTGGGCACACACACACACACACACACACACACACACACAAACACACACACAGAGTTTAATTTAAGACTCTGGGAACAGGCAGCCCTGCAGGATCGTTTCTAGTATTAATAGAAGCAAAACAGCAGAGAAAATTGATTGTAATGTGCATTTAATTGTACTTCTACACATCTAATGCCACTCTATATTTAATTTGATACTGTATTGTGAGTATGACATCAGACTTTATGACACACTAATACATTTTACGCTTCAATCCTCCTGTTATCATCATCGTCTGGGGCAATCCTGCCATATTTGTTATTCAAATTAAAGCTGAGGATGAAATCATGGTTTCAGACGCAGCGTGTTAGATTTTGCATATCGTGTTCACGTATTAATGTCTCCTGGTTTTGAAGCTGCATCACAGTAAAGTACAGAGGAGTTTTTTCTCTCCTCCATCAGCAGGTTCGTGTAGAGTGTCCAGTTATTCCAGTTGTTCCACCTGTTGTTACCTGAGATAGAGGAAATAAACATATCTGCCTGTTCAGTCTATAAGTCGATGATGGTGACATATTTCTACAGTCAAAATATTTGGTCCTCTGATGGGATTTCGAAGGTTCACATGGCTGCTGTTTGTCCTCCAGGCGGCTCTGGAGGCTTTGGATGAACTCAACCTGTTCGGGGCGAAAGGAGGACCAGGATCTGTGGTCCACGCCCTGGCTGATGACATACAGCACTGCCAGGTACTCAAACACACTTACATGTGAGCTTAACTTTCACTGTATTGTTTAATGTCAGATTTATCCCCCACGTTTCCTCGTCGCTGTCTTCTCCTTCCTCCCGATCAGTCCATCCTGACGTCCATGTTACCCCGAGCGTCCATGTCCAAAGAGGTGGACGCCGGCGTCCTGGCTATCATCTCATATCCCGCCTTTGCTGTTGAGGACATGAGCATCGTCAACATGACCAAGGAGGAGATCATCTCTAAACTGCAGGTGCAGAGAAAGTGCAGTGACTAAGGGAAATAATCTCTAAAATGTCAGGATGAGTTTGTTCATTCATTCCGTGTTCGTTCAGGGTCGATACGGCTGCTGCAGGTTCCTCAGAGACGGACACAAAACACCAAAAGAGGTAAACAGTCTGTGAAGAAGATGCAGCCTCTGTCAGATAAAACATTTATCTCACTTTGTTCAGATAAGAAGAGAAAAAAACATACGCCTCTTCTTCTTTGTTCCTCCAGGATCCAAACCGTCTGTACTACGAGTCTGCAGAGCTGAAGCTGTTTGAAAACATCGAGTGTGAGTGGCCGCTCTTCTGGACCTACCTCATCCTGGACGGCATCTTCATCAACAGCCCCGAACAGGTGATGAACATCAGAGTGTGTGTGTGTGTGTGTGTGTGTGTGTGTGTTACCTCTTGCTCCTGTCCCGGAGGTGAATGCTAAGATGCAAGTGTTGTTGATTCGTCCAGGTGACGGAGTACCAGGAGGCTCTGGAGGGAATCCTGATCAAACAGAAAGACGGGATACGACTGGTGCCGGAGCTCTACAGCGTCCCTCCAGACAAGGTTACGACTTGTGCTCATGTTGTTTTATTTTGCGACGATTCATGCGGCATTTTCACACGTCTGTCTTTTGTTTGTTTGCGTCTGCAAACAGGTGGAGGAGGAGTACATGAACCCTCACTCTGTGGAGAGGATCCCGATGGGTAAACTACCTCTGAAGTGGGGACAGTCTCTGTACATCCTGGGAAACCTCCTGTCCGAGGTGAGCCGACATCTCGCTTTGATGACACTAAAACACTTGCAGATTTTGGGGCTCTGACTTTTTAAAACTCACATTTTAAGGGATTTCTCGCTCCGGGAGAGATCGACCCTCTGAACCGACGGTTCTCCACCATCCCCAAGCCCGACGTGGTCGTACAGGGTGAGTCCACGAGACGTTTGAGGAAGTATTCACATGTTGGTTCGAGTCCTAGACGAGTCTTACGCATTCTCCTTCTTCTTGTAGTGTCGATTCTGGCGGAGACTGAGGAGATCAAACAGCTGCTGTTGGAGAACGGGATCGAGGTGGAGACCGTCGCCGACATCCATCCCATCCACGTGCAGCCGTCCAGAGTCCTGAGCCACATCTACGCCAGACTCGGTACGACGTCAGAGGACGTTTTCTTACAGTGTGTACACTTCATCAGTGTATCGTTATTTTGATTTTTAAGACTTCATCTCACGCTCTGTCGCAGGTCGTAACCCGAGGCTGGGTCTGACGGGGCGGCCCTGCAGGAGGATTGGAGTTCTGGGAACCTCCAAGTTCTACATCATCAGAAACACCATGTTCTCATTCACACCTCAGGTTAGTGAGGAAACGCTCTGAGATACGATTTTAAAGAAAACTAGGCAGAGTTTTAAACATAGTCACATGTGATTTTCCCATCATCCCTCTGTCTCTCCAGTTCATCGACCACCAGCAGTTCTACTTGGCGTTGGACAACAAGATGATTGTGGAGATGTTGAGGACAGAAATCGCCTACCTCGCGTCCAGGTGGAGGATGACCGGACGACCCACCGTCACTTTTCCCATTTCACAGACTATGTTGAGTAAGTATACACACACACACACACACACACACACAGTAACACCGTAAGAGGTATTGGAAAGCTGAAGATGTGTGAAAACCTTGTGTGAGTTTTCCGCATTTTGTGTGTGTTCCAGCTGAAGACCACACAAACCTGGACCCTGCAGTCTTGGCTACACTGAAGAAGCTGCAGGATGGATATTTTGGAGGAGCGAGGTGAAGTGTGCATGTTGATGAGGTCACGTCTCGTGTGTTGCTTCTGGAAATTTGGAGGTTTTTACCAACAGGATAAGGAGTTTTTACAGACATAAAATGTACCAGATCAACTTGGAGCAACAGAATTCCAGGAAAAAATGTCAGAATTCTGAGAAATAAGTTAAACTTCTGAAGAAAAAGTCATAATTCTGATAAAAGAAATCAGAATTCCGAGAAAAAAGCCTAACTCCAACACAGAAGACAGAATTCCGAGGAAAAAAAAACTGAATTCAAAGACAGACAGAATTCCAAGAAGAAAAGCCAGAATTCCAAAAAGGGTCATAATTCCAAGAAAAAGGTTAGAATCCTAGGGGAAAATGTCAGAAATCTGGAAAAAAAATCAGAAATCCAAGACAGCCAGAATTCTGAGAAAAATTTTCCAAATTCCAAGACAGAAGTCAGAATTCCAAGACTTCTAAGAAAAGAAATTTAAAAAAAAGTTGAATTCTGAATAAGAAAACCACAGGGACAAAACTGAGAAACGCCAGGGTTTAACTTCCTCCTCCTCCTCTCCAGGATCCAGACGGGGAAGCTGTCGGAGTTCATGACCACTTCCTGTTTCGCTCACCTGAGCTTCCTGGACGGTAAGGCTTCTGGCAGCATGAGCCGCCACGACGAAGCGTATGATGCTGCTGATGATGCTGATGATGAGCGTGACGGCGATGGATACGTGCATGAGTTACGTTGTGATGATGGTAAGGAAAACGACAGACCGATGGATGGATGGATGGATGGGGAGGAATGGTGACTCCTGGGATGGACAAACAGATTAAAGTACTGCCGCTCGTTTGTTTTCCCATCGTTGGTTTGATCATTCCTGGTAGAAGAACACGGAGGTGCGTACAGTCACTGTAGTTGTTCTCTGACTGTACGTGCTGTCAGTATCACCATTAACCATCTGTGACACTCAAAACACGCATGTCTCCATTCTGAAATTCAAAAATATTAATCATTCCTTTTAATAATTACAACCTGTGATCAGAAACCTGAAATGTGACTAATTAGCCTGTGTCGGATTCTCATTAATCATCACTTCCTGCTTTTTTTTTTTTTTCCCGGCTGTCACGCGATCACTCACCGGCTCCCGTCTTCTCTGTGCTGATGTGTAACGGCTGGTTTGTTGAAAGTTAACAGCTGTTCAGAGGCCGCGCTTCGCTTGTGCTGCTCTTTTTTTTTTTTTTTTTAATTAATGGAAACATGCATTTAACAGTTTGAAGCGGAGTACGGGATGGGAATCAAGAGCCAGAGTTGCTGAGAAGTGCTTCCAAATTACCAGATTGTTTGGAATATTACACCCGATGAACGACAAAAAACAAAATGGCGTCATTAAGTGACATGAGATGTTGAGACGGAGCACAGCTGCAACATCTGTCCGCTGTCGTAGCTCGCTGCTGTTAATAACTGTTGCTGCTGGATGAAGATGTCAGTCGCCGCTCCTCGAAAATGCATTTTAGGAATCAAGGCATCCTTCAAGACGGCTCGCTGACATTTAATCTCCAGATCTGGTCGGGAGGATGAGGAGGCACAAAATGGCAAAATAAGAAGAGGCCATGATGGAGAGAAAGAAACTTAGGAAGATGACAACAGCGCTAGTTTCAGGTTCTTATTTCATCCTTTTGAGATGCTCACAGGCTAACAGAGAATCACTTCGGTCGTTTCTCTTCCTCTTCAGAAAACATTCTCAGTCCTGCATGTTTTAACTGTCTGTGTTGCGTTCAGTGCACGTCTGGCTGAATTTAAAATAGGCGTGTTTTTAACTGGCTGGTCTGTTTGTGAACGTCAGCATTTTAGTAGCATGTTGATCGTGGATGCAGTTGCATGTTTAAAGGGCCAGTTCACCTAAAATCTCAAACACAGGCACTCTTGTTCTTAATCCATGCAGGGAATATTTTTGTAATGTTTGTTTTGTGTAAATATCGGCTCTAAAACACTGACGGTGGAAATACAAAAATGTGTTTTGGGTGAACAAACCTATTGAAACTGCTTATTTTTAGATTTGTTTAATAAATCTCGATAGTTTGATTTAAAAGGTGAGTTTAAAGGTGAGTTGAATCTCTTGTTATTTCAAACTTAATGAACCTTTTTCCTCTCTGCTCATCGTGACTCGTCATTTCTCTTTTCCCGTGTTTTCCCACGCTCCGTCCTCTCCAGAGGCCGACGACCTCGCTCAGTACCTGGACCACCTGTTGGCTCACTCCGCCCCCAAGAAGGCCAAGCGTCCGGCGAAAGGAGGTCTGGGGAGGTTCAAGGCCCTGGCCACAAAAACCAAGGAGATGGTGTCCCTGAAGAACAAGGCTCAGGACCTGGGCGTTCAGAGTGAGTGGATCTGTAACTCGCACGTGTTCGCTGCCTCCTGCAGATGTTGACAGGTGTTTGTTTTCGCCCAGATGTCAACATGTACCTGTCGAACAAGCTGTTCCGCTCCCCTCAGCCTTCCCTCAACCTGAACCTCCCAGAACCGTCTGCACAGCAAGACTCTCAGGTCTGTTTGTTTTTTTTTACGTCCTCGTGTAGTTTCTCATCTTGCCAGCGTCAAACTTTTAACCTTCTGACCACCTCCCGTTTCCTCCAGGCTCCACAGGTGTCGGTCACATCGGAGAGCGGCATCCCGAGAGACGCCAGCGGAGCCATCGACTACAACGCGTTGGCCCAGCTGCTGAAAGACACGCAGAGTCTCCAGGACCAGGCTGATATCCTCTACATCCTCTTCAAAGACAAGTGAGACACACACCGCACCGCGACTGTAACACCGTAGAGGCAGACGTGTAAGAAAACACCATTTTATCTGCTCAGGCTTTGACTTGTTCCCGTTCAGGGGGATGGAGTGGGACACGAATCTGCACGGTAAAGGCTCGACGGTCCGGACTCTGCTGACAGACCTTTACGAGAAGGCAGGTGAGCTCAAACACTGGGGCCTCATCAGGATGATCTCCGGCATGCTGAAGAAGAAGGTGGAGGAGCTGGACTCGGTACGACACACGTGAACACAGGAGAACAGATTGTCGTCTTTCTCCTCTCAGTACGTATCTCACGTTCTCCAGCACTTATTCTCTGATTGGTTGCGATCCGTCCGTAGGCCTGCTCCGATTTGCTGGCTCACCAGAAGCACCTGACCGTGGGTCTTCCCCCCGAGCCCAGAGAGAAAACCATCACGGCTCCCATCCCTCCAGACCAGCTGGCCGTGCTCATCGACGAGGCCAGTGACAACAACATCAGCGTGGCCATCCTCACTCAGGTGAGTCACGTGACCTGCCGCAGTCACCTGAGAGTTTCCTCCTCCTCGCCTCATAGTTTAATCCGTCCCCCTTCCTCCAGGAGCTCATGGTGTACCTGGCGATGAGCATCAGGACTCAGCCCAACCTGTTCAGTGAGATGTTCAGGCTGCGTATCGGCCTCATCATCCAGGTGATGGCCACCGAGCTGGCTCAGTCGCTCAACTGCTCAGGTAAGACAGGAAGAAGGTGACAGAGTGGTGTGTTTAGTGTTGTGTTGTAACGTAATGTGTGTGTGTGTGTGTGTGTGCAGGAGAGGAGGCCACGGAGAGTCTGATGAGCCTGAGCCCGTCAGAACTGAAGAATCTCCTCCACCACATCCTCAGCGGCAAAGAGTTCGGCGTGCAGCGCAGCGGTCAGTCCATCGTAACGGCCAATCAGATCCCGGATCGCAACCACACACAAACAGCCAATCAGATTCTTGTCTTCTCCCTCCACAGTCAGAGAGCTGGACGCCGGCGTCAGTCCCGCCATCTCCATCCATCACCTGGGCAACGTGGGCGCCACCAAGAGCGAGAGAGCCGGCATCAGCAAACTGAAGAGCGACATGAAGATGGTAGGATTCAAACACAGGCGCCGTTACCAAAAGATACAGATTAAAAGAGACGACTGAGGTGGAAGAAGTCAGATAAGACATCAAAGTTTTGGCACTAATGAATTCTCCAGTGTGTCGTTAAAAGTGCTGGTGGGGAAGAGAGGCTCTTATTTTGAAAATATTGTGCTTTTCATGGCGAAACCGACTTGTGTCTCCTTGCAGCTGGAGCACAGGTTGTCTCTGACGGATCCCAGTAAGGTGACGATGGTAAACGAGCGTCTGTGAATCAGATCAGGTGTTAATTCACCTCCATAATTGCGGGGAAATTAAAAAAGGAAGGGGAAGAGGTTGACGGACAATCGTGGAGATTTTTCCAAATGAGTTGATTGTTGAGGCCGACGTGAACAATCCTCAGTTTTACGTAAATCAGCCGAGCAGCTTTTCGTTGACTGCGATTCATTCACGGCTTGTCTGTTGTGTTGCAGGCGGAGCACAGGTTGTCGTTGACGGACCCGTCTAAGGTGATGCTCATTGACTATCGCGGCTTTAAATCTGCTTCTTCTTTCTCTCTCTCTTTTTTTTTTTTTTTACTGTAAAGTACAGAAACCCTGGGAAGAAAACTTGTATTTTCTGGTGCTCCGCCCTGTCTGATCTGAGCTGTTTCTCTTCTTGTTTATTACTGAAGGACAGATGAAAAGAAAGAAAAGATCCTGAATGTTCTTTGTTTTTTGTTTCGATCCAGGAACCCAGGTTGTCTCTGACAGATCCGGCTGCAGAGGTGATGATGATGATGATGTTAAGAGGAGGATTTTATAATTTACTTTGGTTTTAGATTGAAATTTCTGGTTTCAGATTGTGATTAATCAGCTGCTGGTGAGTTAAAATGAGGTAATAATTCAGGTTTAATTGATTTAGTCGCAGAAGGAACTTGATGATGTCAGTGATTCGACTTATTAATTCAGCTGATTCAAAACGGGTTGAATTTGATATTATCCCTGAATAACTGCGATCGCTTCGAGTGTTTGCAGGCGTTGGAAATCATTTCATTTATTCAGCGTTGAATCATCGTCTGAGGAGAATCAGACGCAGCGTCCTCGATCTCTGAGTCTGTGATGCAAAGTGGATGTTTCTGTCTCTGTTTCAGCTCGACCCGTCACTGTCCTTCCGTCGCAAGGTGACAAACAAATAACAACATTTAAACTTCTGGGTGTTAATTCATCTGAAAACAATTAACACCAACATCAACTAAAAGTCATGGAGCAGCTCACATCCGCGACTAACCTCCTAATTCTGTCATTCAGTTCATTAATGAGTCTTTGTTGAACATAAAGCTGCAACTCAGGATTGTTTTCAGAATCAGTGCGAAGGTTTTTCTCTTGATTAATAATCTTTTGGTCAATTTGAAGCCAGAAAATAGTCACAAGTGCCCAAATCTAAATGTATCCAGTTCATTTTGATGTTTGAATCACTAACGACATGTACTGGAAGCAGGATATTTTACATTTTAACAATCAACTGTTATGTTCGTTTGCTGCTTTTTCTGTTCTTTAAAACCAAAAAGTTTGTGTATTTATTCACAACTTGATCAATATAATGCAATTAAACAGTCACAAATGCTAGTTTTCGTCAAACCAACAGTCTAAAACTGAAATATATCCACTTTATTTTACATTTTGAAGCTGGAACCAGAGAATATTTGACTTTTCGGCTCGATAAATCAGTAAAACCAGAACCGTCAATACTGATACGAGGGAGTAAAATATTCTGATATTAAAGTATCAGACAATGTGTTGTGAGTCACATATTTAAGCTCTTGTCCTTTTTAAACATGTTATTGATGAAGTTCAACCAGAGACATATGAACAAAAACTATTATCTTGGAACTATAAACATTTTAAAATGAGGACAGGAGATATTTTTATTCTACAAGCTACTGAAACATTATTCTTCTACATGAAAATGTTCTCACAAATGTTGTAACACGCTTTTCCATTCGCTGTTTCACGATGCTGAACTTAGTTTCTCTTGTGTGCTGCAGCCACATTAAGAACCTGCTCAGCTGTGATTTAATCTGTTTTCTAACCTCACTTCTTTAATTCTCTCATCCTGATTCTGAGTCACGCAGCTTCGCGACGCAAGAAGCTTTTGGGTTTGTTTTTTGTTGCCTTCACTGTTTTGTTTTCATTTTTTGTCTCTTTTTTTTTCTCTGCCTTGTTTCTGTTTCTTTCCTCTCAGAGCATGCGATCTCAGTCTCTGGACATAGAGAACATTGAATCCGGGGTAACATTTTTTTTTAGATATTTCTGAACATTAATACAGTTTTTATGTGCTAGATTACTTTGCGCTTCAAAACAGGAAGAAGGGCGCTGTTCTTCCACCACAAACACAGCTGTAAAGCATGATTTTCCTGTGGTTCTGGCTGTTCAGAGGTACAGGCTGCCGTCCATTGAGTCTCTGGATATTCCGGAGAGCATCCCGGCCGTTAAGGACACCAGACAAGGCCAGTGGCTGCGCAGGAGGCGTCTGGACGGAGCTCTGAACCGAGTCCCCGTGGGCTTCTACCAGAAAGTCTGGAAGATCCTGCAGAAGGTGAGTCTGCACGCCAAGATCAGGTGTTTGAATACTCCAAGTTACTTCTGGACAGCTGGGATTAGGTCCTTTCTGGGTTTCTAACACCAGGATACAAACACTTTGTCTTCCAGTGCCACGGTCTGTCCATAGAAGGGTTCGTCCTCCCGTCCTCCACCACCAGAGAGGTAACAAATCAGACAGTGTTATAACAGACAAATCCGTAGCTGTGCTGTCGTCCTCATCTTCTCGTCGTCTTCTTCAACTCCTCCTCCAGATGACGCCCGGAGAGATCAAGTTCTCCGTCCACGTGGAGACGGTCCTGAACCGCGTCCCTCAGCCGGAGTACCGGCAGCTGCTGGTGGAGGGCATCCTGGTGCTCACCATGCTGGCCGACGTGGACATCCCGAGCATCGGCTCCATCATCCACGTGGAGAAGATCGTCCACCTGGCCAACGACATGTTCTACAAGGATCAGGTCAGCAGGAGGTCAGAACGCTCTCAGATCCACTGTTAGTGTCTGCGATCAGCTCAGGCAGGGTTTCCTTGTTTCCGTCCTCCTGCAGAAGGACCTGGGGGCCGAGGAGCACATCCTGGAGAGGGACCCGTCCACCGGCGTGTGCAGGCTGCTGTACGACAGCGCCCCCAGCGGCCGCTTCGGGAGCATGACCTACCTCACCAAGGCCGTGGCGGCGTACGTGCAGGACTTCCTGCCCAGCGGGTCGTGTGCGGTGCAGTGAGGGGAGCTGGTGGAACCACCAAGACAAGATGAAGCTAAAATCTGCAACATTTCTCACCGTAGAACAGCAATAAATTAACAGAACAGGAGGAGGATCCGATACATATTATCACTGTGTGTGTGTGCACGATAAAATACGGAAATATAATGACTCAGAAATAATTGCGATGAACGATAGTTGATAAAGAGCAAGTAACTTTAAACTCTTTGAGTAAAAAAGATTCAGAATTTGGAAGAAAAAGCTACTGACGCTCTTTCGTTGGAACAAATACAAACATTTTCCAAATAAAAATTTAAAGAACAAACAACAAACCAGCGAAAACGTGACGATCATGACCGGCCGAGTTCAGAGACACATGTTACATTATCTTTCATTTACGTGAAAATCTGGTCAAACTTAAGCAACAAACTCATATAAATATATCAAATACATCCTAACAATGAAAGCTTTTTTTTAATCTTAGGTCAAAACGTTGTGATTGATCAGTGTTTCTGTCAAACTGTAGCAGCAGCAGCTCAGCTTCCTATCTACAATGTTACGTACGGGGAATATTAAGTTACTTGCCCTGGTTCTGAAAAAGACGATATTACTGTAAAGCTGTGCTTGTGCGTAAGAATACGGACGTTGTACTTTTTGAGGGAAAATAGTCTCAAAGAAAAGAGCTGTCTGACGCTTGTCTACACGTAAACAGATTTCTATTATTTAGGTGGCTAGAATACGTCACATTGCTGTTGGTACCTCAAACTGTATCTTTCAAGTTTTTCACCGCCGCACTTATCAACGTCCGTATACGTAATATTAGTGTGCATGTAAATGTAGTCAGTGTTAGTGTTGGGGACTATTTTCTCTTGCGTTAACACACAACCTGCTGCTCTAGTGAGTATTTACTGAGTGCTCGTGTTTATCGTAACGCAGTAACATGTGACCCAGTGTGGTTCTGTGGCAGGTATTCGACTTTACGTTCAACACCTGATCAAGTCATCGCTTGTTTTGGTTTTTGAACGCGACAAATATTAATCTCCGTCCTGGACTTGTGGGTATAAATGTGATCGAACCCTCCACAGATCAAGTGAGTCACCGCCGATTAACACAAAACGTGTCAGCCTAAACACAGTTGTCAGACCTAGTTTATTGCCACACGTGCTTTCGCATCGCACCTCTTAAAAACTCACTTTACCTCCGATCCCACATTGCTGTATGATGTATAAAATAATACCAGATATTAGATAATCTACTATTTATTTTGTAGCTCTGAGATGATAATTAAAGAAAGCTAATGCAGACCATGTCTTGTAAGAGGACACGGGTCAGTTTGGGAGATTTCTTCGGGGCCTTAACTCTGTCGCACTTATGAAACTACAGGTGTGCCGTTTTATTTTTAACTATGCAAGACTTGAAGATGCAGTTGTGGAAGTGATTTTTTTTAGCACTGAGAGCTCGACTAGTTGATTTGTTTGAAATGAAAGCATGCCGTTGGCGTAGTTATCTGTGGATGTGGTGTCTAATAAGTGCAATTTTGGATTTTTGTCCTTGTAATAAAGGAGTTGCCTTAATTTACTGTTTGAAGTGTAATTGCATTAAAAAAAAAAAACCTAAAACCATTCACTCACATCTGCTGTTCTACATTTTTATGGACACGTTTCACCTTTAATGGTTTGCTGCATGACATTTTAAGGGAAATAAAAAGACATGGAATTAACACAGGTAATTCAGTAAGGTGATATCTGAAGATGTGAGCTCCACACTCCATGTGTACCACAAACAATCAGGGTCACTTCTCTACGTGATGTTAAAGTCTGAAAACGAAATCCAGCCGAACAACTGTGATGTTTTTGCTGTTTTTGAAACTAATTCTGTATTAAAACGGAGAAAACGCTTCGTCTCTGAGCACCTTTCTTTGTCTTTCTGTCAGTGTTTTATGTTCCTTCTGCATGAAGATTATCTTGAAAATGTAAAAAGGTCAAAGTACGCACAGAAAACGCTGCTCCTGAACGCCTCGTCAGTAGTCTCGCCTTTATTTGTGACTTTGTGACATCACACTACATCTCAGAGTTGCACGTTAGCTTAATTTAGTTTGTTTGTCACATATGAGTCGGTTTAGCAAACCTGCTCTGTTGTTGTTTGTAGTGTTGGCTCAGGCATGTGTGAGCTGACCAATCAGAGGAGACTAGGGGAGGGGCCTTAAAGAGACAGGAGCTAAAACTGAGCGTTTCAGACAGCTGGACAATGTAAGAACATTTGTTTTTTGAGTGTTTAGGCATGTAAACCTGTTCGAGTAGCAACCTGAAACTAGAGAAAAGTACGACATGTTTCCTTTAAACTAATCTGGGTGTATTCAGTTGTGTGACAAAAGGGTTTCCCAGACATTTAAACCCAGAAATCTAGTAAGTGGACCTTAAGATAAGACAGTTTTTTTTTCCAGAGGCAGCAAAAAATTCCATAATCACCTATTTATGTGTCCGTCTTAATTCTGATGACACTTAAAAATAGTTGTTTTAGATGTTCTCTTTAATAAAATATCAAACCCTTTTCTTACCGGGCTGTTGGAGAATGATAATCTCTCTCTAGGCGTCCAGCAGGTGGTGCAACATCCTCCACAATGTGTTTTAGCATCCAAACTCAGCTGTTTGTTGTTACTGTTTTCTTAACATCACAGTCAGCATCTTGTTTTTACAGAAACACTATCACCATATTTTCATACAAAACTAACATAATATCTAATGTCTAATACAGTTTAATCTATTAGTGGTTTGTGGAAGTATTATATTTGATCTTTCCTTGGCTACTGCCGTAACTTGCTGCTGTTTTCCACCTCAGTTTGAGATGAATACTTTGAATAAAGCTGTTGATTTAGCTGTATCATCTCTCAAAGAATAATACAATGTGAGGTTTCTCTGAGTACATGTCAGACAAAGTGACAGTGTGGCCCTGCTAACGAAACGTGGTGTTTAGAGTGCAAAGTTTACTGATATTAAACACAGACAGAAATACATGACCTGGGTTATATACGTCCCAGAGCAAGCAAAGAGACGGGAATAAACACAGACGGGTTTCTGTTCAGGCCTGAAAGTATTGATTTCTGGCTCTGAACATACATGACCGTGCAACACACGTCATCACCAAACTGCTCTGAAACCCGCCTGCTCAAAGAAAGTTTCACTAAGACTTTTTTAAACAGTCTTCAGTTGTTGGATCAAATAATGTAAAATATGTTTTCAACAGTCAGTAGAAGATAAACAGTCTCATGAATCTACCAAGAGATTTCTCAAGATTCGTGTGAAACATGGTGAACAGCTTCTTTTGTAACAGTGATTTCTGTTTTTAATCAGCTTTAAGTCTTCAGTGCAGATGTTCAAACAATAATTTCCATTAAGACGACAGAAACATTCATATCCAGAAGGTTTTTAACCTTTTTAGCCTAGCTACACCTAAATCTTCTTAAGCTAGCTTGTTTTTTCCCTCCATTTTTACTAATTAAATATATCTGAGTACTTGTTTAACTATTTGCATTTCATACCTTTAGTGTGCAAGTTTCCTCTGGAACAAACTTTGTGTGAAAATGAACTGCTAGCAAAATGCAGAAGCTAATTAGCTTACGCTAAGCGCTTGCTAATGTGATGGAAAAATTCCTTTTCATTATGGGTTGATGAATTTTGAACTATGCAAATGCATGAACACCTAACCTCTGCCCTATATGATTGTAACAGTGTCACGAACCAGCCAAAACTCAGATAGAAAGTCGTCTTCTTGTCTTATGTTTTATGTCTGATAATTTTATGCTTTGCACAGAGTCCCAGGTCATGCGTCATGAAGTTTTAACTTTACGTCTTGTGTCGATGAGAAGCCTGTCTGATTGGGATAGTCGTATGTACGTGTGTGTGTGTGTAGCTTAATCACTGCTGGCACCGAGAGTGCTTGTCTCTTCCCCTGACCTTGTTGATATCTGTGTATAAAATTGTGAACACTCCTTTACTCGGGGCTCATTCACTCAGCTCATGAATTTGACTGTGTGGTGAGTCCATCTGCAGATGGTTGGATTAAACTTACCGAAAAGACAGATCTGACTTTACTCTTTTATTGACAGAAATTTCCACCACAATTTTGGCGACGAGGATGGGATCACTTCTGTGAGAGAGTGCCTTAAACTCAGTGCAGACGGTTCAAAGGGTACCCGGGAGCTCGGACTCCAAAACCTCAACCTCGCCATCAAAGGAGCAGAGACGTGAGGGCCTGACGCCTGAGACAAGGTGGCTCGCTCACAGCTGTGATCTACAGAACCGTGTGGAAGCTGTCTTCTCGGTAAGCCAATATTCAACAGACCGTCGGTGTGTGTGTACGTACTTCGATTCTCGCCACTTTTGGGTGGGCGTGACAGGTGTGTCAACAGGGCAGGTTTGGGTTTCGAACCGCTGTAGAATCAAGGAAGCTTCAGAAAATTTGTGTGTACGTACTTGAATCGATTCTCGCCACTTTTGGGTGGGCGTGACAGACGTGTCAACAGGGCAGGTTTGGGTTTCGAACCGCTGTAGAATCAAGGAAGCTTCGAAAGGGTTTCAGTCCCTGTGAGTTTTTCTAGAGAACTCTGGTTTGTGATAGAGAGGAACTGAGAGCCAGCGAGCACTGAGTTTTTCCTTCTTGGGAGTAGAGCAAATCACGTGGGAAATTGATGCCCGGATTTGTCCCTCTCTCTCGTTAGGGGGAAAGTAATTTCTCAAAGTGGGTCGCAGTGCCAAGGGCCTGCTCAGACACAGACAGAACTAACTTTTCATTTCTTTCCTATGCATCGTTTTCCTTTCTTTCCCTCCTCTGAGTGACTGAAAAAAAAAAAAAAAAAAAAAAAAAAAAAAGGGTGCCGGACGGAAAGGGAGTGTGCATGTGTCAGTTTTCTATCCCCAGTGGGTTTTTCCCGAAGTTACAAATTCTGCGGATTGGGTTTTTATTAGAAAACAGTTGTTTAGGTCATTGCATTGCCTTTTATCCATTTCTTTTGTTGATTTTACCGCTCCATGGTCTCATATCCACTCGAGTGAAAGAAAAATAGTTTTAACAACGCCTTGTCCTAAACAATTCGGGGGTAACAAAAACCAAAATGGGTTCAGGAAACAGCAAAATTCAGGGGGACAACGATTATCCACTCAAGCTGACCTCCCCTCACATTCAGTATATGAATGCCAATTACGGTAAGAAGAGTGTGGATCAACTTGATGTGTGGGTCCGAGAGTGTGGGTTTCCAAGTGCTGGCAGTTTTAGCACCAAACAACTTGCCACCTTAAAAAGCAAACTAAAACAAAGGGAAAGCAAGGAGAAAAAAGGGAAGAGGGGAAAGAACAAACAGACATTTGAACCAGATTGTAAGGCTTTCACAAATTGCCAGGAGGAAGCTTTTCACAGGGATAAGAACAGGCAGGCAGGGCCAGCTCCTCTAACCTCTCAGTCTCAGTGTCTCAAACTAGATCCCGATCTGGACTCGGCTCCGGCTAAGTCGTCTGCACCATCTGCACCACCTGCACCGTCTGCACGCCACGAGAGGACTCCAGGGCCACCGGACGTAAACTGGGAACCAGCAGCTGGGATGTCCTCCGCGCCGCCCACCTTCCTACGACACCCACCACCCGTCGTACGACGAGAATTCCACCCAGGGCGGGGCAGAGCGAGGCGATTGCTGGTGGTTGAGAGCCTAAACACACCACCAAAATATGCCACCGTCAGCCACAGCCCTCACCACACACGGAGCAACTCTGTGTACAACTTCCAGGCTCCCATGGTGGAGGTGGCGGGGAGTGAGGGTCGAGTGCAGCTGGTTTATAGGCCTTGGACATACAGTGACATGAAGGACGCTGCCGCATCGCTTCCAGACGTCTGCAATGGGGGAGCGGAGTTTGCGGTTCAGCTCATAACGTTTTGCCGACAGTTCAAGCCCACCACTGCTGAACTGCAACGCCTGCTGATGGTTCAGATGGGTACAACGTGGGCCCGAGTTGCGGGCGACTACCCCGTGGAGGACATTAGGGTAGAGAACTCTGACTGGGCCAGCAACGACAATTTGGTATACAAAGACGTCATTGGGGGACTATGTCACAGAATCAGACAGACCTTCCCTCTGAAATTAGACATGGGGAAGATTTCTGCCTGCAAACAACGTGACGATGAACTCTTAGCGGACCATCTGGTCAGGCCGCAGGCCACACCACACACAGTGGCCTCGCAAAGCCCTGAGTCATGGGAGGTATCCATGAAGTCACTCCCTGGGAGGCCCAGCTACGGGACCGCTTCATGAATGGCATGAAGCCAGAGATCAGCAGAATGGTGAGAGAACAATGTGTGAGCTGGGACAATGCAAATCTCGAAACCGTTGAGGAACGGGCCAACCACGCAGAAAAGTTCCTCAACGATGAAAAGAACTGAAAGGCGACAAGCTTGACAGAAAGACTCCAATTGGCTCAGTTGGCATCCTACGAGCACCAAGCAAGGGGTTGCGAACGAGGACGAGGAAAGGGACGCCGGGGCAGATTCAAAAAAACGCCCTGGTGCCTGTCATAGATGTGGAAAAATGGGACATTGGCAAGACAACCACCCAGAGAACGACGCAACGGACGACTGACTAGCTAGGGAGCCGAGTACAGTGACGGACGAATCTGGTATTGATGCACAGGCTGGGGAGGAGAAGCAACCTACGCATCTTTCACGTGAGAGCACCAACACTGACACACACACACCACAAGAGATGTATGCCCTTACACTGCAAGCTATCACATATCTTGAAAATAAACAACAGAAAGGTACACTACTCCACTTGCATGCGAAGATGAGCTACAGGGCCGTTTTAAACACTCTTTCCTGCTTTCTAAACACTGTCCCGTGAATTTCATGGGGAGAGATCTAATGTGTGCTTTGGGTATTGGTTTAAGATAGACTCCGCAGGGGTTAGTGGTGGTTGGGGAAGCAGCCACATTCGTGAAGTATGGTAAAGAAGATCTTTTTTACTCATATCACTGGCAGCTCCCCCTCACAGCTCTTGATTCTGTAAATCACACCCTCCTGCAGACAGCCAGAGCATGCACAGCGCACACACGCAACACACACGCAGACATGGTGAGAGCACAAGACCTTCTGTGCACAGCACACATCTCCCTCGGTCCTGATACGAGCTTTGAAAAAAACTGGTGCAGGGAGAGACAGGGACAAGATAACTGAGGCTTGTGTGGTTGTATTGGAATGACTTAAATGTGTGTTGCTTCTGTAACCTTGACGGATTCCCACTCTCAGCGTTTGTTCTCGGTACCGAACTTTGACCCTCACATTCCATTGATCAAACCAAAGGGGAAAGGGTGGCAGGAATTGGGACCATGGACCAGGGCATGCAATGATGCAACAGGTTGGACACAGACGTCCGATCCACATGTTGAGTATCACCGCAGTTTGAGAACATACAGAAAAAGGTTTTCAGCTGTAGTAACTGCAGTATGATCTGTCGAGCTCATACCTGACACAAAATGGGATTTGTCAAAATTTGTCAGGTCAAATAAGGGTTGTTTTGATTATTTTTTGTTGATGACGTCACTGAGGTACCAGAGTTCCGAGTCACCAACAATTTTTAACGCAGCACTGCACGACAATTTGGATTCTTTAAGGCTGCCCAGCAATAGTGCACTGTTGACTTATGTGGATGATCTGTTGATTTGCTCTCCCACCAGAGAAGCCTGTGTAGCAGACACAGTGGCCTTGATCTCCCATCTGGCTGATAACGGACACAAAGCAAGCCTGTCAAAGATGCAGTTTGTCTGTGAGAAAGTTGTTTTCCTAGGTCATGTGATCACAAGGGAAGGGAAGATTCTCTCTCCCTCCAGAATAGCTGCAATCCAGTCTATTCCGAGGCCTCTCACCAAAAAGCAGGTAATGAGTTTTTTGGGTATGACGTCATATTGCAGACAATGGATCCTGAACTACGCATAAATAGAGGCACCATTGGCAGCAATCGCCGATGGGAAAGGCCTCAATGCAAACGACGAAGTTGACTGGACGACTGACGCTGACAAAGCATTCACTGACCTCAAACTGACCCCGACTGCTCACGACCTTTCACCCAGACAGTCGACGAAAAGGGTGGGTACATGACTTCCGTATTGCTACAAGAACACGGGGGCCGCAACAGGCCTGTAGCGTACTTTTCATCAAAACTTGATTCAGTGGCGGCAGGCCTGCCTGCCTGCCTCAGAGCTGTGGCTGCTGCAGAGAAAGCAGTGATGGCCTCTCGAGACATTGTAGGGTATTCTGATCTGACACTGCTGGTACCCCACGCTGTCTCCTTGATTTTGCTTAAGCAGAAAACCTCTCATCTCTCAGCTGCTAGGTGGCTGAGATACAACACCATTCTGCTAGAGCTCCCAAACATTACTGTGAAACGATGTACAGTTCTTAATCCTGCTACCCTTCTTCCCACAGCTGACGATGGAGAGGCGCACGACTGTGTTGCTATCATTAATGAAGTCTGCTCTCCCAGATCTGATCTGCAGGAAGTGCCACTTCAGAATGCAGACCTGGAACTGTTTGTGGATGGCTCAGCATCAAGGGACCCAGGGACAGGAAAGAACCAAACAGGGTTTGCAGTCACAACATTACATGATATTGTTCTAGCTGAACCTCTCCCCTTAAACTATTCCGCTCAAGCCGCAGAGCTTGTAGCCTTAACAAAAGCATGCACATTGGCCAAGGACAAGTCTGTTAACATTTTCACAGACAGTCGTTATGCCTGGGGAGTTTGTCATTCATTTGGCCAAATTTGGGCAAACAGAAAATTCCTGACGGCTTCAGGAAAGCCAATTGCACATCACACATAGGTTGCCTCCCTCCTCGATGCTCTGCTGCTACCAAAACACATCGCTGTCTGTAAATGTGAAGCTCACACTAACAAACCCGACCTCATTTCACAGGGAAATGCCAGAGCAGACGCCGCTGCGAAGACAGCAGCTAAGCAGCGACTAACAAAACAATGTGTTGTTATCCCTGCCTCACCATTGACATCTTTCGCAGATCTGCAGGAACTACAAGCGAAAGCCACTCCACAGAAGAAGGCCAACTGGAGGCAAGCTGGTTGCGGTGTCAAAGAGAATGTTTGGTATGGTCCTAACAACAAACCGTGCTTGCCCAAATATCTTTTTCCTTACTATGCTAAGTTGACACATGGACGAGCTCATGTGTCAAAAGGGGGAATGATGAGTGAGATACAAAGATATTGGTTCACAAAAGGCTTCTCAGCCTTCTCCCAAACTTTTTGCAAAAGGTGTGTGATCTGTGCCACAAACAATGCAGGGGAGGTCTTCGGACGCAGCAGGGCGCCCATCCACCCCCTAAAAGACCATTTGATCATTTACAAATGGATTTCACTGAACTAATGCCTAGTGAGGGAAAGAAATACTGTCTCGTGGTGGTTGACATGTTTTCTAGGTGGGTGAAAGCCTTCCCTACATCCAAACAGGATGCGGCAGCAGTTGCAAAAACTTTAATCACAGAAATCATCCCACGTTGGGGAATTCCAGCTAAAATTTCCAGTGATAATGGCACACCTTTTTACAGCCCTGAAAAGTGTGGGGGACTACTTAGGTATTGACCTAAAACAGCACTGCGCCTACCACCCAGCAAGCGGAGGTGCCATAGAAAGAGAAAATGGCACCCTGAAAAACGAACTTGCTAAATGTTGCGAAGAAACAGGTCTGTCATGGACCAAAGCCTTGCCAACCGTCCTCATGCACATGAGGGCTAGAATCAGAGCTAAAAACAACCTTAGCCTTTTTGAAATCTTGTTTGGTCGACCTCTGCACACCGGGATTGGGCCCGGCACGAGACAGCTCCCAGGGACAGGTCAGTGTGAGGATGAAATGTTGCGTTATTGTGCAAACCTGTCCTCTGTTCTTTCTGATGTTCACAAACAGGTCAAGGACGCTCTGCCTGCCCCAGCAGCCCACAAACTGCATGATTTGGAGCCAGGGGATTGGGTCGTCATTCGAGATCTCAGGAGAAAGAACTGGAGAGCTCGCAGATGGAACGGTCCGTTCCAAGTGTTTCTGACCACGGAGACGGCAGTGAAGATCGCAGAGAGAGCCACCTGGGTTCACGCCAGCCACTGCAAACGGGTTCCAGAGCCAGCGGACGACACCTCACAGAGCGTGCTTATTGTAGAATAATCATGACTGATGTTTGAGCATGTCTTTTGAGCTGTGAAAAGAATCTGTTTTCCAAGCTGACTTGATTTTTTGTGTCCTTCACTATTACTTACGAAGGAATTTTTTTTAATCTAGTCTGTAGTGAGCATAGTATGCTCAAAGGGAGGAATTGTGATGGAAAAATTCCTTTTCATTATGGGTTGATGAATTTTGAACTATGCAAATGCATGAACACCTAACCTCTGCCCTATATGATTGTAACAGTGTCACGAACCAGCCAAAACTCAGATAGAAAGTCGTCTTCTTGTCTTATGTTTTATGTCTGATAATTTTATGCTTTGCACAGAGTCCCAGGTCATGCGTCATGAAGTTTTAACTTTACGTCTTGTGTCGATGAGAAGCCTGTCTGATTGGGATAGTCGTATGTACGTGTGTGTGTGTGTAGCTTAATCACTGCTGGCACCGAGAGTGCTTGTCTCTTCCCCTGACCTTGTTGATATCTGTGTATAAAATTGTGAACACTCCTTTACTCGGGGCTCATTCACTCAGCTCATGAATTTGACTGTGTGGTGAGTCCATCTGCAGATGGTTGGATTAAACTTACCGAAAAGACAGATCTGACTTTACTCTTTTATTGACAGAAATTTCCACCACACTAATGTTAAGCCCTCTCCAGACATGGTGTACATAACACTGCTCGCTTAATTTTCCTGTAAAAGTTACGTCATATTTTTTTAGATAAAGTTTAGTGTTTATTTATTCATACATGACAGAACATCTACAAAAAGTCATGCTAGCTCTCACATGTATTTGGCACTTGAGACTCTTGTTTAATTCATATTAGCTTCGTATCTGTTGGTAAAATGTTTAGCTAGGAATTAATTCAATCATCCACACAACTGGAAAGAAAACAGTGGACTGCTGGTCCACAAGGTTCTTTTGTTGTTGTTCTTTTTTTGTAATCTGCTTTTCCGCATGCCATGATGGAACAAAACGTCCGCTGTAAATTATGGGTCTTTCAAGGGGAGGCTGTGATGCTTTCACTTCACGTAAATAAAGGGAAATTGTGGTGATAATATTGTTGAAATTAAAGACCTATTGTGAACCCAAACTGAGGTTAGACTACGATAGAGCACAACTGAAAGCACAGTTCGCAAAACAGACGTGAAAAAGCAGAGGAAAGGTTGAGCTATTTCAAAATGGCATTCACTTAATCTGAACAGTAACAAAATTCCAAGCAAGCCTGTCTCAGTCCAAAATATCATCATCGGCGTTTAGAGACCAACACACACACACTTTAACACAGTGAAATGTGGCAGCGGGTTGGCTCACAGCTTGTATGAAGGACACTGTGTGCGAGTCAAAAGTTGACCAGATAACGTTTGCCCAGACAAATTTGATTGATAGTGACGGGACGGATGGGGCCAAGAATCGGCATCAGGCCACCGGAGCACGAAGTCTCGACATGAAGGAACAGTAAACACATTTTTAAAACACCACTGTGTCGCCTGGTTTTAACAAGCGCCTGTCTAATTAAAATGCTTATAATGACTTTATACTCTTTTAAATGTTTGCAGTACACACACTGAAGTCTGTAGAAAACACACACATCCAAATATTACACATAAAAAGTCACTTGTTTTAATGTTTTACCAAATCCATCTTTTTTTAATCGAACTGCAAAAATTTCACTTTGTTTACACACTTCACGTCTGATAGTAAACAATGTAATGTATTTAATTCACTAACGTAAATTACCGTCACTTGTTTTGACCCAAATAATGATCTTTTCCTGAACCTAACCACGTGGTTTTCTTGCCTAAACCCTAATCAAACTGCATCACTTCCGATTAATAAGGGCAACTTGTTTTAACTTACATATTTTAACATACAGACAGAATGTGTTGAACTTATGTAAAATATTTTTTATTTTACCCAAAGCATCTTATCTTTCCCTACACTTAACCAAGTACATTTGTTTCCCTAAACCTAACTAAACTGCAATTATTTCAGCTGTGGAATGACTGTATTACTTGTATTGATGCTTGTGAAATGGTGGTCTCCAATAAAAAAAAAAAAAAAAAAAAAATTAAAAAAATTTAAAAATATTTTTTTTTCCCCCCAACCCAAAACAACTTTTCCTAAACTTACCAAGCCTTAACCAAATCAAGTTGTGATTTATTCACATTTTAAAAAAGGTAACTTGAGCTAACAGACGTACGTAATTAACTCATCTCACATACGTAACGTAAGTTAACCTACTTACTTTAACCCAAATCAAAATCTTTTCCTGAACCTGACCAAGTAGTTTTGTTGCCTAAACAAAATCAAACTGAGACCATTTCACGTTATAAAAAAGTTACTTAGTCTTTCTTACATCCTTCAACCAGCTGTACAGGAAATATATATATACTTATTTTGATCAAAACCATTATTTTTTCATTAAATTAACTGAATAGTTTTGTTGCCTAAAACTGACCAAACTGTTTCAGGTTGTTAAAAAAGTAACATATGTCTGTGAGTTAACGGACGTAAAGTGTTTAACACTGATATGCACATTAACAGAGGAAACACACTTCACTGACTCTGCACATTTTTCCATGAAGCTGTGAAATCCTTCAGGACACATTATTCTTCTTGCATCCACATGATTTTTGTTTGTTTCCCTCCCAGTCTTGGCTCATCTCAGGGAAAAGGCTGAAAACAGCTGCTGGACTTTTGAACACTGGTGGCAGGTTTCGGTCTCGAGTCAGCACATGAAAAATTAAAAAAAAACTCAGAGAATCAGAGCGCGTGAGTCATGAGATTAGCAGTGAGTGCTGCAGATGTATTATATGAGTTGCAGGAGGTTCAGATTGTGAAACAGTGCTGGAATAAGTATTTAAATCCCTTACGTAAGTGAAAAAGATTCAAGGCAAAAGCGCCTCTTTTCTTATATATTCTATAAAATACTATTACATTGTTAATGATGCATCAACATGCACAGTAAGTATCATAGTTACTGTTGTAGCTACATCTTTACATACAGCTAGTTTTGACCAGTGGATCCTAATCCAAGGGTCAATCTAAGGGTCAATCTAAGGGTCAATCTAAGGGTAAGGCATACGGAAGACCTAAATAATCATGCGCCATATTATTTCCTGTTTTCTGACTTAAGTTGAATTTGTTTTCTCAGGACCAGGAGTCACTTAATGTCAATATCACAGAATAACAAATGTTGTTTTCTTAAGATAAAAACTTCACAGGTGGACCATCACATACACACTGCTCTGGACTTGGTTTTGGGTGTTTTTAAGAAAACCATATAAACAGACTATTAAAAGTAAAATTAAAAATGCAAATTTAATGTAAATAAGCTTCACTTAATGTTTGTATCTAAACTATGAAAGTCTTTATAAACCATTTAATTCAACTTTTATAGTAAAGTTACTTCTGATAAACATTTACAATCGATTAATACATGGTTTAAGGAGCATTTCATTGTTTATCTTTATGAACTTCAGCTTAATCAACTATGAATTTACGATTTATTAGTGACAGTTATCATATATAAGTATTAACGTTTTTGTGTTTTCATGCCACACAGGTATTTATTTTAAATAATATGTCACATGCATAAACATCCAAACCATTCCTCTCTGGTGAAAAGTGCCGTGCTTTAACATAAATTATTGTGAAGCCTAAAATTAAAAAGACACAGATGCATTCAATTGCTTTTTCCAAGGATTTATTCCTCGTTCCCTCTACTATGTGGGTAATACAGTACATACAGCCGACAGCACACAGTACAAAGATAATTTGGGTTTAAAAGTGCAATCCTCCTCAAACATCAGCGACTGCCTGCTCAGTGCGTGAAGTAAACTATGAAGGCCAGTCGAAGCAGGATCAGTGATCGCTTTTCAACCTGAGGAGACGGATGTGCAAAAAAAAAAGAAACAAGACGATCTGTTCCCAATGTTTTGTTACGCTGAGCTGAGATATTTCTAAAATATTACTGGTTACAGATTTAACATCGACTGAGCTCCAGCCGGGGCGATTGATTATTCTAAAAACAAACCATTAATATGCCATGAAAAAATATATTTAACAAAACATGATAAAATGATGGGGACAGGTACATTTTTGACACAGGATAAAATAAATATCAGAGAATCACCATATGCATGCATTACATATATTATGAATAACAGTTTTAATGATTCTGATCTAACTGGAAGTTTTGACAAGAAGCGTTGCATCAATATCTTGTAACCTCTGCTCCGATTCTTTGCTTTGTCTTATCTTCCTTTTTTGCCCTTTTTCCTACTTTGCTTCTTCTTTTTCCAAACTTTTTTCCACCAGCAGCCGACTGTGATCCTGGCGAGTCGAGTTTCCTAATCTTACAGTTTGATTTATGTTCTTTTATTTATGATAAAAACCCGTCTCGTTGATTACTACAAAATGATTCCACATAATTCTTGGGTTAACTTGCTTTCATGAATACCACAAAACAAATATCCAATCCAAACCAAATGATTCCTCGTGTATGTGTTTCCACGTGGTTCCTTTGTCAGTGGGATGGTTGGAAGGACACATTCAGGTGATAACTTATCAGACACGAGACAACGATGACGAAATCTGGGAAGATTTAAAAGTCAGGAGCTTTTTTTAAAACGCTCACACTGCTCCCTGCTCTATCCAGCGTCATGTGGAGACGCCTCTGGGATGAAAAGTTGTACACAGCAGTAGATTTTAAAAATGTGTGAATATATGACATGGTGTGAGTGAAACCAAGGGCTGATACCAATGTTGTTATCAGACTTATATCATTTGTGGTGTTAAGTTCACAGTAACTAGCCGGGCAAAGTTTCTTTTGTCGTCATTACGAATCACAAAGTCTCCGCTGTGAGATCTGGGCAGTTAAAAAAAACAGGTACTTTAAGGCAAAACCAAGAATTTCCGATGTTCACGTTATATCATCATGGAAGACAACAACGTTAAATGACTCCCCTCTTGCTTCAACCTCCAACCATCTGATCCCTCCCCCGTTACATGCCTGATATTGGACTTAACTTCATGCTGTGTAATCCATATAAACATTTAGATATCATCAGAAACATATCGGCACATATAAATATAAATCCAATTTTCTTAAAAAAAAAAAAAAGCCTGGATAAGTGCGTATCCCAGGTGTGAGAACCCCTCAGAGGGATTATGGCTTCACTCTCATGTAAACACGATGGTTGACGTCTAGTAGTTGACGGTCTCTGAGGCGGCTCGGTGGCTGGTGGAGCAGTATCCCGCCCTGAAGACGTGACGAGAAAAGAAGAAAGGCGACGAGAAATCGATGAGAAGAGGTTCAGGTGTGCAAACAAGTTCATTACTGAGGCTGATCTATAACCACGGCAGAGGATCAGTTGGCTATAGTTGATTTGTGCAAGCCCGTGATGTGGTACGTGTTCAAATTGCTCATTGTTAAGGGACATTAATTGCAATATATACTTTGTTTCTGGAAATGAACAAATGCCTAAGGACTATCAGGATATTGGGGTCACCATTAAGTGTTACAGAATAGTTTAGCATAGTATAAAAATTGGTTAAACTTGTCTTCAACATCACCAAAACAAAGTTAAAAAAACCTCTGATTTAGCAGGTATCTGATTAGCTTACTCTCAGTACTTTTGCTTTTGTGTTTATATCTTACTTCACTACTATCACAATTATATGGCTAACAAGCTAATTTCCTTTTTCTCATAAGGACTGCTGTATTTCAGACTGCATCAAAGCAAATATAGGATAACAAAAATTAACTTAGCTAACTTGCAAACCTGTTAAAACGTATCCAGAATAGCAGCACCTTAACAGGATTGATTAGCTAGTATGCGAACCCTCAAATCTTGCAAGCTGTGCTAGCTTGATGATTAATTACTAGCAAAAAAAAAAAAAAAAAATTATGTTTGGCTACGTTTAACAGCAGGTCATTTCACTGTTTAACCAAAAACCGAAAGAGGACGTAAGTTTTTAACATACGTAATCATTACGATGTGTAGCTAGCTAAACGGGTTAGCCTGACCAGCCTAGCCCTCAAACGCAATCACTTGGCAGAATACATTCTACAAAAAAATACAACACAATTGTACTATTTTATACGTCCGTTAGCTTCTTGTACAAATCACTCTACACATACTACTGGGTAATGCTACTTCAGTAGCTATTTTTCCTTTCCAGTTACCTGCAGAGTCCCGTGGAGCATTCATAGTTGTTCTGGCAATAAGCTCCAAATGGTTTACTGTTCATGATCCTCCACAGTGGGGTCATCCGAGCTATCCTCCTCGGTGTGTGGACCCCACTTGAATCTGGACTCTGGTCAGGGCTGGACCGGACCAATGGACCTGCACAAACCTGGTACAGACAAATAAACGGGCACAGAAAGGTATTAGCAAGGAACCAAATAAGAAAAAACGATCATTACGGTTATTCTCAGTGGTCTTCAGTATGTGCTGAATCAAAGTGGTGCGATAAAACTCAAGTTATAGATGATTTATTTTCAAGTTATTAAGCTAATTTAAGAGTTCTGGCAACATTTTCATGCAAATATGCAGGAAAGCAAAACAAGACATGAACGTAGCTTTTTACAGAGTTTTATACTAAATCTGCTCATCAGCTAGAAGGTGGACCTCGAGTTAAAGATTTCAGAAAGGTTTAGAGCAAAGTTTTTGTGAATGTACTTTAATCGAGGATTTACACCTAAAAATCGGGGCATTGCATTTACATTTTCTTTCCCACCTCCTGAAGGTGATTAAAACACCCAAAGTTCGTTGATTAATCAACATTTTCAGTGTGCAGCTAAAGTGTTTTTAGATTAGTAACTAGTTAGTAACTACCATAAGTCGATCCACTCACCTGCTGAGCCAGCACCAGCAGCACAATGCACAAAGCTGCTGCTGCTCTCCTCTGGGTGAACAAGACTTTCTCCTGCATCTTTGAAAGTATTTCTTCTTCGTGACCTGAGAGTTTTGAGTAAATGTCCCGACCAGCGAGGTCCCCTGATCTCCCGACACGTCTTTGGAAGAACTCAACCAGCCAGCTTTCAGTGAGCCTGGAGGTTCAGTCAGATTGTAAATTAGTCGCCGGGGGTTGCTGGAAGTCTCTTCAAGTGAGTCTGACTCAGCGAACTCAGTTGTGGCACCGGCTCGCCTTTATATAGTCGGGCCATGATCCCAGGAGAGAGGAGGCAAGAGGGAGGGAGAGTCACAGTCCATGCTGTGAGTCGTCCGGCCCTTTCTTTATCTCTCTTTCTGGCTCAAATCTGACATTATGTGTTTGCGGTATAAAACCGGTCACTCCCCATCCCCCCCACCCCAAAAAACGAGGCCATCCGGCTCCAGTCTTATTTTGTGGTCTTTAACCTCTCGCACACTTTCTCTTTCTCTTCTTCTTTTACATAAATAGGCGCAGATAACGTGAGCGGACCAGAAGGCGAGCACGTGATCGGGGACACACTGCAACAAAAAAAAAAAAGAAAAAAAAGACAGCTGAGGGTTAAAGAGGCGAAGAGGTCGCTGGATGTGTTTGTGTGTGTCAATGCCACGGCGCGTGTGAATGAACTCGCCGTGAGATAAGGTTTTATCAATCTGCAGAGTCTGCGCTGCGATGTGTCTTCGCCTGCTGACGACCCTGACCTGACGCAATCTTACAGTCCCACTTACACAACGCAGACGGAACATAGGAAGGCTGTAAGTGTGGCTTACGTAAGCAGATGTAATCTACACACGACCACCGGCACGTGACACTGGCTTCCTTGTGCACAAGAACCGTTTGGTTAAAATTGTTTTATTCACTAGTTTTCTGTCCTAAATATTTTTGTTCTCCTTGCTGGTTCTGGTCATTTCACAGACGGTATTCTCACAGCGGCCATTTTTCACCAACATCGCGCCCCCAGCGGGAGGATCAGACATCATACTGCTGCTTTCCAGGTTGCAAGCAATACGTCGACACTGTTTTGAAGACAAAAAAGCTCGACTTCCCATCTTTGAAAATACCCAGATCGTCTATATCGAGCAGCCTATCGAGCATGCGCACTGGAGACGTCCAGCGACCAAGCTAGCTAGCGTATGGCTAACTTTTTTGCATCACATGACAATGTAACTGCACGTTTTTCTTAATCACATGCAGAGTTGCACTAACCATGTTGTGTTTATCAGCTCACATGGAGACGGATAGCTCAGCTGCTCTGGTCTGTTCTAGTTATTTCAAAGAGCAGTACATGGGGACCAAGTCCAGTCCTGAGGCCCGGCCTCGGTTTTCATCAGAGACAGGAGTGTCCCTTATCAAAAAATATAGGTCGTGGCTCACTATGATTTTGCATGTGATCTACTAAGCTGCACTTGTGTTTGCAACGTTTGGATTTTCATAGCCGGCTCCATTATCCTGGCTTATCTGTATGTCGAACCTCCCAGTTTATAGTCCAAAAAGAAAAGTCATTTTAAAGCTCCAGATGTAGGTATTTAAGTTTTATGTGAAGGCAGAATCAGGCCTGTTTTGTTGAGTGAACCTGAAGTGGGTAGTAAAAACTGCCCGCACACGGCTGGATCTCATTAACTGGGTTAGTAAGACAAAGGTGAGAGCACCAACATTTCTACAGGACATGTGTGTGCATAGACTCACAAACAGAACGTCAGTTTCCAGCTCAGACGGTGCTGTTATTATCCTTTAAGTTCTTTGTGTTTACCTCTAACGCTATGATGCGCCACAACATCCAGATTAGGGCAGTCATGTTTTCAAGGACAATTCTGGTCTGGAAGAGACTGGAATGTTTTTATCCAAAAAGAGATTCCTGGCCGAGACAGAGAACATTTCTGTGCACGATTCCTGTAAGATTGTTCATCAGGGAAAAGACCTCCAGAGGAACAAGATGCTGACAGGAACCCCTGCATTACATAAAGGCAGAACATCTGTCTGATATATCTTCACCAAGCACGACTCATCAGATTGTGCCTGACTGGCTGAGCAGCTGCAGAGACCGAGCGAGCTCGTGAAGGTCTCGGAGGAGAGAAACTAAGACAATAAGTTAATTAAATGTACTTTCCCATGCTTTTTTGTGTGATTTACTGATGCAGGACAGATGCAAAGTGTTGGATTTCTGCAAGTGGTTAAAAAATTCTGAGGGACAAATTATAGCTGAGCGCTCATCAATCGCTCTGAGCATGGAAACTGCAAAAGGACACATATTAATAATAATAAATAGTGACATTTTAAAGAGAATATGCTTCATTATTTACAGACAAAACTGTTTGCACCAAGTTGTATGGTGTTTGTTGTGCCTAACATTCTTTGTTTTGCTTTTTTTTATGTCGAGATCCATCCCCCATCCAAGTTTCATGGAAATCTGTTCAGTAATTTTTTTATAATCCTGGCGACAAACCAACAATCCCACCCAGGAGACCGTTGTTCACGTCCAGTGTGAAACCAAAAGTCAACAGTGAGTTATTCTAACTTACTCGTACATATGTTACGTAACTAAAAAGTTAAGCTAACCAAGTAGTTTTCTTGTCTTTTCTTTCTTGAACAGTTGTTGGAGTCATTGGCAAGACATATACTTTTAAATTAGCTGTTGCTCCTGACAAATGTGACAAGATGCAGGAAAGTTTCTTATTTCAGTTTTAATAGAGAGAAAATATTACTATATTATTATGTTGTATAAACTCTTTATTTGTCCCACATTACATGCTGTAAACAATTTTTGTGATTTATTTTTGTTCAGCATATGTGGATCGTCTACAAACGTGGTTGAACGTGGCCTTTATGGACTGACGGTGCCGCAGTCAGCTGTCTGACCACCCAGTGTACTTTAAACTTTGATTGTCCTGAAGTAAAATTGAACAATTCCCTTGGACAAACGGATCGAAGAGAGGGTTGCAGACGCGACCTCATCTGAACAGTTCGTCAGTCCTCATGTGGACTGAGCGGGGTCAATTAAACAGAACTGGGTTACCAAGAACGTCCCTATAAATGTGCACAGGCCTTGAATCAAAGCCAATAACTCTGATAGCAAATGTGGCGATAGTTCACCTCCGGCAGCGCTTATCTCTTATCTCTCCATTAAACAGTAATCTGAAGTCATCAAAATGTTGCAGGCACGTACAGTTTTACAGCTATTACCAGGAAACAAACCATATTGAGTTGAGTAGGCTCAAAATCTACTTTCCTGCAGGAAAACAAAGGTTAAGTTTAATCACATAGCTAGCCGGATAACGTGCTAGTGCTAGTCAGTAAGAGCTGGTGAACGAACTAGCTCGCTCGGCTGCTAACGGGGCAGTTGAGCAAGAGGCGCTTTTGTAGCATCTGACGCCAGAAGTTTTAACGAAACAATAATATGTGTTATGTAAATATCACGGATGGTGTGGTCTAATTAACAACGCTCCCTTCCTTCATGCACCATTTAAGAAAACTAGCTTTTACTGCTGAGTGTTGATCCAAACGCCCAACAGTCAGAGAGAGCCAAAGTTCAGGACTTTCCATCACGTCTGTGGCTCAGTTCTTTGCATTCTGAATAAATATGCTATAAGGGCCAGACAGCTCGTGTCTTATTCCAGGTACAGTGTACAGAATAAAAACACAGCATACAAGAAATGCAAACAGTTATGTTTGCGCAACTGTCTAGTTGCTGACTCATTTCGTAACACACAAGAACACACTTTTTTTTTTTTCTGCACACCAGATCCAGTAATAGAACATGAGTCTTTTTTTTTTCCTGTAGCTGCTGACCTTTACGACCCTCTCCGTTTGGCTTCAGTCCAACCTGATTAGTCACAGCTTGTGTCCTCCTGGTGTGACACATCCCCCTAGTAAGACATTTATGGGAAGCACTCATGCTAAAGTGCGTTTTCTGCACCGAGAGCATTACAGCATCTTGTCAGAGGAGACGAGAAGGAAGGACCAAACCGCAATGAAGCACGAAATCCCTTGAGGAAGTAGAGAGGGAGGTCCCGTAAAAACACAGGACTTCCAGTCACTATGTAAACAAATGTTACGGTAACACATCAGCAATCCTCAGGCCAGATCAGAATATGAATGAACTTTCTGTAACTGCTCTTTCGTGTTATTATTTTTAAAACGAGCTGCAATTAATTGAAAAGACATTTAAACCACCAGAGCAACTGCTGAACACTGCTGACTGTATTCTGTCTAAACATCCATCACTGTCGCTGCTGTTAGCGCCGTTAGCCATGCAGCTACCAAGGGAGTATTGGTGTTTGAGCCGTAAAGGAGTTTTAGACCGCTGGGAGAGAAAAATACCTCCTCAACGTAATACGGCGATTGTTTCTTCATAGTCGGTAATGTTAGTTAATAGAAATTCTTACAAAATGCAACTTTAACGCAAAATTTAAAAAACAAACAATTAACCTGAGGTGGAATATAAAAGTGTTTTCACGCTTACAAATGCTATTCTTTGAATTTCATCAAATACTTTTTCTGTAAATATTTGTACTGTTGTGTTCAAAAACATTGATCTGAAGCTAAATTCTGAAGCTCTTTTATCAGTCGTTATTAAATACATGGCAACTTATGATCAACCCAGAACAATTTCAGGCGTAAAAATCAACATCTTCTAGGTCAAGTCACACCCCTTTCTGATTTTACACGACCTTTACACCACGTCAGCCCTCCTTTAGTACGTTCTGCCTTTAAATGACTAATTATGTTTCGCTTTAAGGCCAAGAAGTTGCACCAGCTGTCGGCTAGCTACCTTGATCGTTCTGCACCTGCAAGTTAATTGGTTGGTTTTTATATCATATTAAGAAAAGAGGAACAACACTTCTTCCTTTGCACCCTGCAGTAACTAAAATATTTAGCCGGACATTGGTCCTGTGATTAGAAGACAAAGAGGGGACAAAAAAAAAAGAGAAACAAATCTGCTTTCATCCCCTGGTTTCTGTGTCAGGAAGTTATTCATTGAACCGTCCCATGTTGGTGTAAACAAGCCCACTTATCTTCATATGTGTGACAACGACAGACTGTTTGACCTCGTTCCCTTCAGGTGAATCCCACACAGCCCTCCTCAAAGGCTTCTCCTGATAGGAAGGTCAAGGACAAATAAGAAGGCAAACAAAACAAGTTGATGAAACTCATGCTAACAGGCTTCAGAGATCACCGCAAGTAGAACACAAAGAACCAGCAGTGTGTCCCATAAATTCATTTTTCTGTAAACAGTAAAGGAATTAAACCAGGATCCACAGCTGGAGTATTTGTTCTTAGTGAAGAGTGCCCTCTGTTGGATTCAACGCAACACTGCACCACCCTGAACATATACCACTGAACTGTCTTCCAGAATTATGTGAATAATTAAGGTATTTTAGATGCTATTTATATTTATGTTTAAGGGAGCATTCTGTAGTTTGGGGGGGAAGACATTTTAATCAGAAGAGAAAGATCTTCAGTGACTATTTTTATGTGTCAATAACAAACTTTGTTTTCATGACTGAATAAAAAACTGACCTTCAAGGAACAACACAACTTCACACTGTTCTACTTTGTTTATACGTGGCGGACCCTGCCACCTTTCTAGCTTCAAACAGTGTTCTGCGGACCTTATTTTCCTCTGAGAACAGCTTGTCTATTCAAAATGTTATCTAACTTTACAGAGAGGATTTTCATTGTCTCGATTAAATACAGTTAAGATTTTGAATAATAGGGGGGAAATTTCATTATATCTTATTTTGGGAAATGCCTTTATTCAGTTCTTGTTGCCAGGAGATGGATGAGAGGATCAAAACCACTTTCATGTTGGTGACAGCCATGAACAAATTAACTTGGCTCAGCATATAGACTGGAGACTGTTAAACGTTAACGTTAAAAATAATATTCTGTATATTTTTGCATTCATTCCAAAAAAACAAAGGTTGTTTTACAAGAAGTGCCAAACTATTTGTTGATCTGGACCAGGTTACCAGGGAACTAGTAGATATTCCAGGAAGTTACTGGTCTTGTAGTCCAGCATGTCCATGGCAAACATGAACAAAAAGTCAAAACTTTTGTAAACAAAACACTTTCAACAGCATCAAAGAGACAATAAATTAGGTTTTAGAAAACATGCATTTTATTTCATTATTCATTTTCACTTGTAATAAAAATTGAATACATTTCCACTGCAACACTTGTGTTTTTCCCCCCCTTAAACACACAACACGGTTGCGCCTCCTCTTCATTTTCTGTTTAGTTTTCCTAAGACAAGACAGTAGCAGCACTTTTTTTTCCAAGTTTTTGGAGGTCCCTCCCATTATAAATACATAGAAAAGTTTAGATTGTTAACAGCAAAATTGTGACGTCACAAGGCCTTCACGGTTACATCCAACACCTCGTCCATTAAAATTATTTTCTTCAAGTAGTGTTTAATTTCTTAGAGAGCAGCACAGAAATCCAAAATGTGTTAAACACGCATACAGGTTGTTATATTTTTTGCTGGTTCCTCATGATACTGAAACAAAGAGCAAGTTTTTAAAAAAAGAATGATACAGGAAAACAAAGATGATTGCACAAGAAAGGAAATATTCATTAATTGGCTGTGGTTTGAGACACGTGGTTACTTTTTGAGTTCTCTTAAAAAAAAAAAAAAGGTACCCTGATGTTGAGCCAGGTTAATCAAGAACAAGAAATTGTATTTTATTTTGTTAAGCTACCCTGCAGGTTAGGTTTAGCTGAGTTAAATTACCATTTAGAGTTAGTTAAGTTGCTCTCAAATGGCTGAAAATGCTTCAAAATGTACCAGTTATCTTTGATTTCAGTAGGAAAATTACATTCGTGACTATGAATACAAGAACCCACAAGTCAATTTGTCCAAAAGACTGCAATTGAAGATGACCCCTGTTCTCGCCCATATACCAGGACTATGTTATGGGGAATACCTGATCTGTCTCCAAGATCTGGACTACCTAACTCGGCCAGACCAACCTGTCCAATGTGGGAGGCAGCACATCATCGCAGTGCTTTTAAACAGTTCACAGAACAATTATTCACAAGAAAAACAACAAACTGTAAACTGACACGACACATTCGCTCATCTGTCAACCCAGAGTTCTTCACGAGTCAGCAGCTGCCTTTTAAAGTGCTTTAACGGGGATCTAACGATCTTTTTGGTCACATGTACGACCCAGTTAAATCTGCCCCCCTTTTGTCTGGAAGCACGCGACGTGTTTAGCGACACGTGCACGACTCAGCCACCATGTCCGGCAGCTCCCTGTACTCCACCTTCTTCTTGTGCACGACCAGCACGCTCATGGGCATGTACTTGTAAGGCACGCATGACGGAGGGGGGACGTCCCCGACGCCCAGGTCGTTGATGACCGTCTGGATGATGGCGTGGTTGGGGGAATGGTAGCCGTAGTGGAGCACCCGCGGGCAGTTTCCCCTGCAGAACCGCGGGTTGTACACCGGCGGAGCGATGAAGTAGTGACCCCAGCCGAGCTCGTCGAAGGACAGCCGGAAGGAGTGGAGCTTGCAGCGGTTCTTGGGCACGCCAGTTTTGCGTTTGTACTCGGGGATATCAGAGACGATGGAGGCAGCGGGGGAGGTGGAAAAGGAGGAAGAAGAGGAGGAAGAAGAGGAGGAGGAAGCAGGAGTGTTTTTCAGAACATCCAGTGATTCATCTTTGGGCTCAGAGCTTGAAACGTCTTTGGAGCGGCGGTGGCGGTGAATCGAAGGATGCCACTGCCCTATTCGCCTCATGATGCTTTCTCCCAGCAAGTCCCCCATCCAGTCCTTTACTTCTCTTTCCTCCTCCAGGTATAAAAGAAGAGACGGGACTTCCAGATGTGGTTCGCCTCTCCATTTTTTTTTCCCTTGAGGAGGAGTCCACCACCACAAGAGGCTGCTGTTGTCTTTGGCATACCAAGGCTCTGAGCACCAGTACTGGGCAGTGAGGGTCAAGTGTCCCCCCGTGCTCTGGTTCTTCCCCAGCTGGACGTGAGCGGTGATGTCCGTCTCCGTCCATCGTTCGTGGGGCTCCAGGGTGACCAGACTCTCTTTGCCAAGTGGGGTGATCTGAGCCCTGCAGCGGGGCGGCTCGAGGGCCTGGGTGGTGGAGCGGAGGTGGATGAACGATGCTCTGATCAGATGCTCCGAGGGGAGAGTGTCGATGTTGTACTGTACTGTGAAGCTGTAGTGGTGGTCTGAAGGAGACACGGAGGCACAGAAGAAGAGAACATTTGATGCTGTAAATCTTCCGATTCTACCGACTTACACCTTTTACCCAAGATGCTTAAGGTGGATTTTTCCATTTTTTTTTAACTAATCAGACAGCCAGTATCACTGGCCTGTCACAGAAATTGGTGTAGGTGTTGTATGATATGCATCTTTCAGCAGACTTTTTTGTATTTCACAGAACAAAATGCAGGAGAAGATTACAAGAGTAATGTATGATTATTATATTCCCATTGACAATAGCATTTAAACGATCATTGCAACCACCGATTTACCCAAAGAATCCAGTATTAGTCAGGTTCAGGTGTTCAACAAATATACTGGAAAGGCGGCAGGGTATATATATATTTTTTTTTACCAGGGCGATATGATTCAAACTGCACTTTCACTAGCCATGGGTGAAAGTGATTATTCAAGTCTTTTGATGTGGGGTTGTATGAGGTCAGTGTATTACCTGCAGTACATGACCTTAAGCTAACTTATCAACATCCAGCAGTGGTGGTGCATAAATAAGGATACTGTGGTAAGTATTTTAACTGGTGTCGTTACCCGGAAAAGTACAAAGTGCCGTATAACTTGATCAAATCACAGACTGGCTGCTTCGTCTGCAGGAAGGGGCAATTGGGTCATTATATGATTTGAAGAAAAAGAAACGATCTGTGGAAACCTGAAAATTTTGGTGTAAAAGCGGCATTAGACTATATTTTTGGGGAGTTTTAGGTGTCTCCAGTATGTCTCTGCTTCCCTGTTGGTGTGCCTCATAACAACCCCCTCATGAATAGACCTCGAACTGTCCCTTTAGTTGTCAGGTGGCTCACAACTGTTCTGAGTAGAATGACATGTTGCTACTCCATTTTCTCTAAGTTTCACTGTGTTCATTTGTACATTTTCAGTGGAATAACCCCACAAAGTCGAGGCTAAACCTGCTCTGGAGCCAAGTTAGCTATGAAAAATTAAAACTATAGATTAATTAGCTCACTAAATGTCACCTGTGGAGGCTGGCAGGTAGTGCACCGAGGAGGCCGAGGGTCTCAGCAGGCGGACCGTGTTGGAGCCGAACTTCCGGTGCTGTTTGGGCCTGCCGTCCGGCTCGGCGGCGCTCCGGTACAAACTCAACATGAACTGCAGGTTCTGGTCCTCTTTCTGCTCGTCTGTCAGCGGCCGGTGGTGAGCGCCTTTGTGCTTCGCGCTCTGGTGACTCCGGCGGCTGCGCTTCAACATGGTGGGCTGGTGAGCGGCCATTTTGTGCCCGGCCACAGCTCCGGTGCAGGTGGACCACAGAAGGAAGACGAAGGAGGACAGGACGAGGACACGTAGGAAGCTGTGTCCGCTGCGGGTCGCCCTCATGTTTGTTTTAAAAACTCTTGGGGCTAGCGAGCTCCACCGACGAGGAGATAGTTGGAAACCATCCTGCCCACGGCCGACGAAATGACAATCAAATGGCTGGAATCAACGGTGACCCCAATTAACCCCTCGGCTGTGCGCGAGTCGCCAACGGTTGGCTGAAGTCACGCCCTTTCCGGTTTGGACATTTCAGAAAAAAACTTTAAAATCCTTTTTTTTTTTTTTTTTTTTTTTAAATTCCGTTTGAGTTGTGACATGAATCACACATATGATGTAAGTGAATTTAAAATACATTTTCTTAAATCAAGAAAGTCACAATTTGTCATAAAACTAATGAAATATAAGACTTTGAAACTAGGTAAATATACAGAGGCAAAGTCACGCCACTTCCGGTTTGCCGAATTGGACGTTAATTTAAAAAAATGTATATATATATTTGCCTCTGCAGTCAATATGGCCGACAAGGGCACCGCCATATATGCAATCCAGTCCCAAGCGGAAGTTTCTTTTTTGTGTAATGTATTGCTTAATCGGCGTCCTTACTGATTATGAACAGAGAGCGAGAGAACGGTAAGAGAAATAGTCTTTTAATTATCATCCAACGAGTGTGGTATGGTCTCTAAGATGTAATTTGTGCTATAATATATATTACAAATGCGATGCATCAAAGAATTAGAGTGTAATGTGTTGTGAAGGCTGTTTATCTGCTTGACTTGAGGGTTCGGGCTAACATTAGCTCAGCCAAAGAAAGTAAGCTAATGATCTGGTTTGGCAAAGTTGAATGATACTTGTGTTTTTGCATGTCTAAGGTCATATTGTAACCAGTGTTACACTCCTTCGAGGTCTGTGGATAAGTTTTAGCACAGAAAGCAAGTTACTTTTAAGAGATACCTACTTGTAGCAGTCAGTGGAGTTGTTTCACTTTTTGAAGTATACATAACTGTTTAAAGTAAGAAAAAATACATTTGTATATACTGTATGAACACATCATGACTGATTTCACCAAATGTATACCAATTCACACCAAAATTATTACAGATTACAGTAAATTGATTGTAAGCATGTCAATTTGGCAAATGTTATAGTGGTCAAAACTGTATGAACCATTATTTTAGGAATCCAAACTCAATTATAATTCAGGTCAGTCATCAGCCTCAAAGTTTAGTTTCACTTTGTTAAGTCGTTGGTCATGTGATGTTCTCCATCATACAGATTATTTTTTAATATGTATCTTTCTTTCAGCAGAATATCTAAAATAAATCATGTCTGAACTTGTAGATTCAATATGAGCAGATTTTATTTGAACATTCTGTTGGTTGATCATCACAGCAGGTTGGAAGATTTAAAAATTAAAGTTGATAAAAATTTGACAACATTATGACTTCATCGTATATTTGTATAATCAAACAAAATAAAACAAATAAAATATAAACAAAATGGTCAGAGAGCTATGTAGGAGGCCTCTGTCATTTAAAAAAAAACAACTTATCTAAAAGGACAAAGTGAACTCACACAACATCTGTGTAATGAAAAGGAAATCAAATTATGGCACATATTAATCACAAATCAAGATAATAAGTCTCATGGAAAATGTTCAAGTTTGAAGGGAGATGAGGAACAACATGCATCATGGAACCAGAGGAGGGCAGCAGATACACAAACACAGGTCCAAAATAAACCTGAGGTTCTCCTTCAGCATGAAGCTGCATGTATTGTTCTTAATGCCTGATTCAATAAGATGAAGAAAATAACAGGAGAAAAAAATATTTTGTTGAAAACTTATACAATGAATCACAGACTCACACTTCCACATGAGAAAAACTGTTACGGATAAATTTGAAATGTTAAAACCCAGAAAGGGCGTTCCTGACAAGACAACTTAATGTCTGATGCCAGGTTTTGAATTAATGTTAATTTATTCACTTTTCTGTCTTCTGTGACTCAAGCATGTTGAACATGTTCAAAAATATATCTAGATCTGGAAAAACTGCATGTTTCTGGGACAGAATGAGTCTCATCTTGCCCCACCATTCGCCTCAGTTGTAATTTCAATTAAAATAAAACAGTTAGTCGGTTAGTTAAACTTCAGTACAAGTTTGTTTCAGCATCAACATGATCACATTCAAAAACTGTGTGAGTATTTTAACAAATCTGACATTTAAACAAAAAAAAAAGAAAAATGGTTCTGCACTTCACTGCAAACAAAGGCTGAAGCATCAGTTCTGTTGCTATGGTTACCTGCAGGTTAGCATTGTATAGAATCACAAAGCTCGTTTACAAAAACTTAATGGTAGAAAAGTCACAAGGTTGGACCAAGTTACACTAAATGTTACTGTGACGGCTGGAAATGACACATTTCAACAAGTTTGCTGATTTCACATTTCTTGACAATGAAAATCAACAGACAGAAGTAATGTTTGTATTTTTTGTGTCACTGGTAAACATAACAGTATAATCCACAGCAAAGTATTACCATCAAAAGTTTCAGTTACTGAAACCGAATGAAAGGAGATAAAGGAAACTGAAACTGCTGAGTTGTCGTGATGTTCACATGGAAACAAATCTCCTCAGAAAATCGGACAGCTTGATGTGTCGGCTTGATTCAAAAGTTTCTGTAGCAAGTCACTTATTTCTTTTTCATGTTTTTGCTGCAGATTTTTCTTTGCCTCCTCATTTTTCTGCTTGCTCATTTCCTCTTGTTGTTTATTCAGTAAAGCCCTGATTTTCTCCAGACTCCCTCTCTTCTCAGCCACACATTTCACCAGGTCAGAAATTTGACCATAATGTTTGTTCCTCATTTGTCCTTCACTGTGGGCTGAAAGTGCCTTTAAGATGTCGTATTGTTCCTTATGCTGTCTCTCCTTGTCTGCAATATCCTTGGTGTATTTCTTCTGGAATTCATTAAACTCTTCAGCTTTCTTTCTGGCTTCTTCTTCATACTTCTTCTCCAGAGTCACCAATTTATTCTCGTAGGTCTCAGCAATGTGTTTCTTCTCTTTTTCCTCTTGTTCTCTTCTGATTTGATCCTCTTCCTTTCTCTTCTTTTCATCATCTTTTCTCTCTTGTTCATATTCTTCTTGAAGCTTTCTCAGTCTTTCTTGTTCCTTCTCTCGTCTCTGTTCATCTTCTTCATCTCGTTTTTTCCACCATTCTTTTTGTTTTCTATCCCAGTTCTCTCGCTCTTCTCTCATCTCTTCTCTGCTCTCCTCCAGTTTTTTGCTAATGTTTTCTTTTGATTTTGCCTCTGATTTTATTTTTTGCTCCAAAGCTTCAACTCTCTGTTTCCACTCCTGTTTCTGACTTTCTTCCTCTTGTTTTCTCTTCCTGTCTGCTGCATCCCTCATTTCCTGTTCTTTCTGTCTCTCCTCACGCTCCCTCTCAATATTTTCCTTCATTTCCTTAAGTTGTTTTTCTCTCACTTTTCTCTCCTCTTCAATTCTTGCTCGCTCTTTTTCCACAAACTCTTTCTTCTCTTTTTCCTCTTGTTCTCTTCTGATTTGATCCTCTTCCTCTCTCTTCTTTTCATCATTTTCTCTTGTTTGTTCATATTCTTCTTGAAGCTTCCTCAGTCTTTCTTGTTCCTCCTGTCGTCTCTGTTCATCTTCTCGATATCGTTTTTCCCACCATTCTTTTTGTTTTCTCTCCTCGTTCTCTCGCTCTCTTCTCATCTCTTCTCTGCTCTCCTCCAGTTGTTTGTAAATTTTTTCCTTTGATTCTGCCTCTGATTTTATTTTTTGCTCCAAAGCTTTAACTCTCTGTTTCCACTCCTGTTTCTGAATCTCTTCCTCTTGTTTTCTCTTCCTGTTCTCTTCTTCTCTGCTTTCCTCTTCTTTCTTTCTCTCCTCACGTTCTTTCTCGATGCTTTTCTCCTTCTCTTCAAGTTGTTTTTCTCTCACCTTTCTCTCCTCTTCAATTTGTGCTCTCTGTTCTTCTAGTCTTCTTTTCATTTCATTCATTTCCTCCTCATGTTTTCTTTGAAGCTCCTCCCTCTCTCTCTTCATCTCTTCTTCTTTCTCCTTCAGGATCTTCTCCGTCTCTTTCTGTATCGCTGCCTCGGCCTCTTGCAGCATCTCATTAGTGTAGCAGCTGCCTCTATTTGTCTTCACCATGGTGTTAATCTTGGTTATCAGCTCATCGACCTGCGTGTGGTTGTGTTCATCCCAGTTATTGAACACGTGATATCTTCCTCCACAGTCTTGTATCAAATTCTTAAATGAATCATCACATTTCTTGTCAATGTACTCTTCAATGGACAGACGGTCATGTTTTAGTATTTCTCCTCCAGTTAACAGAATGATGGTGAACCTTTCAGAATTCGTCCCAAAGGCTCCCTGGATACGTTTTAATGTTTCCTTCTCCTCTTGTGTAAATCTGCCAATTGACATGACCAACAGGAACACATGAGGTCCTGGAGCAAGAAGATTGATGCATTTCACCATCTCCTTATTGATCTCTTCATGGCTCAGAGTTGTGTCGAACAGACCGGGAGTGTCGACCACAAACACAGGCTGACCGTTCACTTCACTTCCTTCTTTCTGACAATGTTTGGTAACTGAATGTTGGCTTGATTCAGCTTTGAACACCTTTCTTCCTATGATGGTGTTTCCTGAAGAGCTTTTTCCATCGCCAGTCTTCCCAATCAGCACGATCCTGAGACACGCTGGACTCTGTTCCTCAGCAGCTGCAAAATAATAAGATCTGGAGTTATTTGAAATATTCACAGTTGCTAAGATGTAGTATCAAGACTGGAAAGTACAAATGCTTTTGAACAAAGAAAAAACATTTAAATTCAAAGTACTTACAAGTGATGTTGATTTTCTTTCTCAGACTCTCAAGTTCAGCTTGCTGCTTGATGACCTTATCCCATTGTGCGTGTGCTAATGTTGCAGCTGTGTAGCAGGACGGTTTAATTCTGTCCACAGTGTTCAACAGTTCTGGGATCTGCTGCTTGTTGTTGATGTTGAGAACAAAGTATCTTCCTCCACAGCTCTGACGGAGCTCCTGGATGTCTTTGTTCTTGCTAACAGAGTCAACAACAGCTGGAGCTGCAGGATCTGAGTCCACAGTGAACAGAATCATGGTGAAGTCATTGACTTGACAGCTGAATGTGTCCTGGATGGTCTTTAACTCTAGCTTGTCTTCATCGTTGAGAGAACCCACAGGTAGGACCAGGATGAAGGCGTGGACGCCCTCAGGATGAAAGAGGGAGACACACCTGAGTGATTCCTCCATCACCTCCTCTTGAGGTTTCCCACACAAGGCAGGCAGATCCACCAGAGTAACCCAACGTCCACACACCTCTCCCTGACTCTGAACACACTCTGATGAGTTGGAGACTGAGGGAAACTCTGTCTGACCTAAAATGGCCTCAGCTGCTGACGCCTTCTCTGCTCCTCTCCTCCCACACAGAACCAGGTTCACAGCTGGTCTGATGTGTTCAGACTGTGGTCTGATGGTCTCGTCACTGAAGGTGAGGAAGGCTCCTCTGTTTTTAAGCACAATGTTCTCAATGTTCTGCATTAATGACCCGTGGTTGTCTTCAGACATGTTGTAGCGTCTTCCTCCACAGTCTTCAAGGAGCTGATGCAGAGTGCTAGTTTCCTTCCACTCATGTGTGGTGATGACCATCGAGTGTTTAAAAGCTTCTGGACCAAACAAACTCAGGATGAACTTCAGTGTATCTCTGTTCTTCTGTGTGAAGTTGGAGGGCTTCACTAGCAGCAGCAGAACATTTGGTCCAGGGAGACACAGACTGAAACACTTCACCATCTCTTCTTTAACTGCCTCCACAGACAGACTGAACATGTCTGGAGTTTTAACTACACTAAGATAGTTTCCCTTCCACTCTCTCCAGGCGTACACCACTTGTTTGGAATGTTTTGGTAAATTAAAATGTTGACTCTGTAGGATGAAGTTACCCAGCTTTGTCATTTTGTCTTCACTTTTCCCCATCAGTACAATCCTGACTGTAGGTGTTGAAACAGATGGTGCTGAAAAAGAAGGGGTGGAGCACATTAGGGTTGATGGCAACAGGTAGGTGATGCCAAATTCAAACACTACACCACAGCTTGCAGTTTGATCACCTATAGCAGTAGGTATCAACCTTTCTTGGGGGCCAGCACCCTTCATCTAGTGTCCAGGTCCTTAATTGCCCCCATCAGATAATGTGTTTGGTAATATGTTACGGCGAATGACTTCCCTGAAACTGATTTGGTTTGAAAGATGACAGCCAAACATTATCATACTTGGCAAGTTGCTCAACCACAAAGTGATTGTGATTAGCCACTTCACAAAAGTGCTCATTGCAGTGCTTGTTCTTGCGTGATTTCGACTCCAACAAACAAACTTAAGGCAAAACATCTCGATCGCATGTGTAGCATGAGATCTGTGTCAAATGTATTTGTCTCATGCTCAATGTGTAAGAGTTGGCAGCTGTCACATACACATAGAAAAGAAGAGCATAGATGTTTGATTGTGGCATAATGATAACAGCCCTGTCATTCCATTAAAGTTGGACTGTTCAGTCGGACACACCAGAAGATCTAAACTCAACTGAGTGCACTGTTGTTGTTTCAGAATGGGACAGATGAACAACCAGAAAACATAATGCCTCTGGCCATGGCTACTGCAGGCATGGAGGCTGTGAAAGTAATCACATTACTGTAGTGTGTTACTACTGTTATGGCCCACTGCACGTTACACATTCTAGATTTATTTAATTTACTTACGCTGGTTGCTTGTGCTTTCCACAGTTGAGGGAGTGTGTGATGGAGAATTTTTTTTTAGGACTGTTGAAAAACAGAATCATCAGTATTAATTCCAGTAAATCAATGTCACCTCTAATTGCATGATTATCAGTTCCAGGTATACTCACAGCGGGCGAGTGGCTTTTTTACTGAATGCTCTGTGCCCGACAGATATTTCAGCCCTATGAAAAGATAACACCATCAACTGAAGAACTCTGACTGAATGTTCAAATCTGATCAGGGATGACTTCTGCTCATCACCACATTGTTAAAGTAGCTCTCGTACTTACCAGCAGCCTTGACAGGACCCAAGTCTATATGGAGTCCATCTCCTTGTGTTGTGCCTTGAGGACCACCAGGTAAATCAGATGTTGCATCTTTGTAAGATTCATGGGTCACATGAGGTTCTTTGCTCTCTTGCACTATTTTGTCCATTTGGTCGAACAGCTGTTGATGGTCAACAGGCCACATTATTTTGGATCTACACTTTGTGATCATGTCTCTCAAATGTGGATTCTGCAGGCATCCTTCCATGGAACCTGGACTCTCCTCTCTGGGTGGTGCTATCAGAACCAGTGAATGATCAAATGATTTATCACTGAAGTTTTCAAGGATTGACTGCAGCCTCCGTTTGTTTTGCTCAGTGAAGACTTCAGGCTGTAGAACCAGCAGGAACACATGAGGACCAGGAGCAGAGAATCTCACACAGGTATCTACATGTTCTTTCAATTCTCCTACAGTGATGTCAGGACGCAGCAGATCTGGGGTGTTGATAAGAACAATGTGTCTCCCTTTTACTTGTCCTCCGACTTTCTGACAGCTTTGTGGTTCTCCCTCGGTGGCAAACGCAGTCACTCCCAGTATGAAGTTCCCCACTGAACTCCTCTGAGACCAGCTGTTCCCCAGCAGAACCACCCTCAGCTCAGACACTGGAATGACAATTACTTAAATCACTGAATCAACTCTATCAACTAATATCATGTGATAACAGATCTGTTGTACAGTTTACATTAATATCATTCCTGCACCCTTAGATGGATCATCCATCAGACAAAGTGAATTCTAAATAAACACAAGAATAATTCTGACTCAGATGAGTTTGACTCACTGTGAGGTGGCAGATTGTCATTGCTCGCTCTGCGCTTATGTGGTTGATGTTCATCTTTAACTGCAGGATACAGAAATATACACATTGTTTAATCAATTGTCCTTTGACTGAGGCACAAACAATGGCATCATTCAAATGTATTCTGTTAAAAACTGTCATTTACCATCTTTCTCTTACAAAATAATTACACCTTGATCTTACTAATGTTAAGTTGCACAGTTTTCGATTTTAGTTTGAATTGAGATTTTTAATTGTGATTTTGTACACTTGCCATTTGGTATATTTACCCTAAAAAAGGCAAAACCCATGTTTTATGTCATGATTTTCAAATCAGTCAGGAAAAACTATAACAAAATTTAAAAAAAACAACAATTTCAACTATTCAACTATTAAAAGATTATTAACTTATTTTTTTCATTTAAATTTTATCTGCAAATGACAATGGTCATCGCTGGGTAACGCATGCTGTTCTGTAAGAATATGGCAGAAATATGTGTGGTTTGTTGTGCAGCACAATCATCATTATGGTTTTGCTGACTGTGTGTAGTGGACCAGTTGTTGGGACATGTTGTTTGTTGTTAAATACTGCAGCTCTCTTCTTTCTGGACATGACAGCTTTATGACCTTATGACCTCTGTACTTCTCAGATACAACAGCCTAGGTAACCCATTCGACTGTAAAATCCAACACATGTTGGTTAATTATAGATACAACTAATAGTTTTTCTTTACTACCTTACACTCCTGTCAAGCAGGCATTTCACTTCACAAAGTTCCTGATAACTGCATTTGTTGTTTTAATAATATGTTCTCACAACTTGACTCACAGTCGGGACGTTCATGTTCAGGGCTCCTGCTGCGCCTCTTGGCACCTGAATCACCATCCATAAAAACACAAAACACAGATGAACCCTACTTATCCCTTTAGACCGAAGATCATGTGATAACAGATCTGTTGTACAGTTTACATTAATATCATTCCTGCACCCTTAGATGGATCATCCATCAGACAAAGTGAATTCTAAATAAACACAAGAATAATTCTGACTCAGATGAGTTTGACTCACTGTGAGGTGGCAGATTGTCATTGCTCGCTCTGCGCTTATGTGGTTGATGTTCATCTTTAACTGCAGGATACAGAAATATACACATTGTTTAATCAATTGTCCTTTGACTGAGGCACAAACAATGGCATCATTCAAATGTATTCTGTTAAAAACTGTCATTTACCATCTTTCTCTTACAAAATAATTACACCTTGATCTTACTAATGTTAAGTTGCACAGTTTTCGATTTTAGTTTGAATTGAGATTTTTAATTGTGATTTTGTACACTTGCCATTTGGTATATTTACCCTAAAAAAGGCAAAACCCATGTTTTATGTCATGATTTTCAAATCAGTCAGGAAAAACTATAACAAAATTTAAAAAAAACAACAATTTCAACTATTCAACTATTAAAAGATTATTAACTTATTTTTTTCATTTAAATTTTATCTGCAAATGACAATGGTCATCGCTGGGTAACGCATGCTGTTCTGTAAGAATATGGCAGAAATATGTGTGGTTTGTTGTGCAGCACAATCATCATTATGGTTTTGCTGACTGTGTGTAGTGGACCAGTTGTTGGGACATGTTGTTTGTTGTTAAATACTGCAGCTCTCTTCTTTCTGGACATGACAGCTTTATGACCTTATGACCTCTGTACTTCTCAGATACAACAGCCTAGGTAACCCATTCGACTGTAAAATCCAACACATGTTGGTTAATTATAGATACAACTAATAGTTTTTCTTTACTACCTTACACTCCTGTCAAGCAGGCATTTCACTTCACAAAGTTCCTGATAACTGCATTTGTTGTTTTAATAATATGTTCTCACAACTTGACTCACAGTCGGGACGTTCATGTTCAGGGCTCCTGCTGCGCCTCTTGGCACCTGAATCACCATCCATAAAAACACAAAACACAGATGAACCCTACTTATCCCTTTAGACCGAAAAGGAATATTGTGTTAACACGCATGGCACAAACAGTGGTGGGCTTTACTTTGCCATGGCATCAGCCAGTTGATCCAGAAAACTTTGTTTTAATGTTTTTTTGTGGCTTTTTAGTCTTGATTACTGAAGCAGGCACAATTTATAACAGATATGAACTCATCGTCATTGAAATAGGAAGTATGAGTATAAATCAACACAAAAATCTAGTCAATCAAACCACCTTGGAGACACATTATAGCCAGATGTTGGAAAGGAATATTGTGTTAACACGCATGGCACAAACAGTTGTGGGCTTTATACAGGATGCTGTTTAGCTCAGTGGGTAGAGCAGCGTCCCATGTACAGAGAATGTGTCCTCACTGCAGTGGACTTGGGTTCAAGTCCCAGGCTGGGGCCCTTTGCTGCGTGTCACTCCCCCCTCTCTCTCAGCCTGTTTCCTGTCATGACTTAAGCATGACCCTATTCTTGTATCTGTTCCAAAAGGCCAAAAATATATACTTAAAAAAGAAAAGGTGTAAATACATCCAGAACTCTAAGCCCGTAAACCTCACTCCTCCCACACTGTAACTTACTGTAACCATGTCAGTGAGACATTGTGAGACATGGTCTGCGGGAAAACACAAACAGCTTCTACCTGGAATTCTGCCTTCGAAAGTCATCTGTCCAATCAGATCAGATAGATCTGACCTCACCGGTTCAGCCCCAGCTGAACTCAATTGGGTGTCTTTATGAGCACCTATGGTAACATATAGGTGAAATATATAGTTTGGGGGTTTGAGCACCTGAATGATCCTAGGAGCTATGTTGTCCGGGGCTTAATGCCCCTGGTAGGGTCTCCCAAGGCTAGGTGACAGGTCAGACTATGATTGGTTCAAAAACCCCTGATGATAGAGAAAATATCAAGGACACGTACATTGCCCAGATTGGTGTCACCGGGGCCCCACCCTGGAGCCAGGCCTGGGGTCGGGGCTCGCAGGCGACCACCTGGAGGCCGGGCGCAGCCCGAAGGAGCGACGTGGGCCCGCTTCCAGTGAGCTCACCACTTGCAGGAGAGTCCAGAAGGGGCAGGTGCAGTGTGATTTGGGTGGCGGTTGTAGATGGGGGCCCCGGCGACCCAATCCCCGGATGGTGATTCTAGCCATGGGGACATGGAATGTCACCTCACTCGGGGGGAAAGAGCCTGAGCTGGTGCGAGAGGTTGAGCGGTACCGGCTAGAGATGATCTCACTGTTGTCTCAGCTTATGGGCCGAACAGCAGTGTAGAGTACCCGGCCTTCTTGAAGTCCCTGGGAGGGGTACTGGAGAGTGCTCCAACCGGGGACTCTGTCGTTCTACTGGGGGACTTCAACACTCACGTGGGAAGCGACAGTGTTACCTGGAGGGGTTTGATTGGGAGGAACGGCCTCCCCGATCTGAACCAGAGTGGTGTTTTGTTACTGGACTTCTGTGCTAGTCACAGTTTGTCCATAACGAACACCATGTTCAAGCATAAGGGTGTCCATATGTGCATGTGGCACCAGGACGCCCTAGGCTGGAGGTCAGTGATCGACTTTGGTCACTCAGGTGAAGAGAGGGGCTGAGCTGTCAACTGATCACCACCTGGTGGTGAGTCGGATCTGGTGGCAGGGGAGGAAGCTGGACAGACCTGGCCTGGCAGACCCAAACCCTGGCTGTCCGGAGCTGTGGCTGTCGTGGCGGCATTCCCCGAACCTGGTGGTGGACTCCGGAAGTAAGGGATGCTGTCAAGCTGAAGAAGGAGTCCTATCGAGCCTGGTTGGCCCGGGGGACCCCTGAGGCAGCTGACAGGTACTGGCAGGCCAAGCGAGCGGCAACAATTGGGACCGGAGGGTGTGTTCCAACTATTGGGGGATCACACTCCTCAGCCTCCCTGGGAAAGTCTATTCCAGGGTACTGGAGAGGAGAATTCAGCCGATAGTCGAACCTCGGATTCAGGAGGAACAATGCGGTTTTCTTCCGGGCCGCGGAACACTGGACCAGCTCTATATCCTCCGCAGGGAGCTCGAGGGTAATGGGAGTTTGCCCAACCAGTCCACATGTGTTTTGTGGACTTGGAGAAGGCATTCGATCGTGTCCCTCGTGGCATTCTGTGGGAGGTGCTCCGGGAGGGGGGTCGGAGGCCCTCTGCTAAGGGCTGTACGGTCCCTGTATGACCGGAGCAGGAGCTTGGATCGCATTGCCGGGAGTAAGTCAGACCTGTTCCCGGTGCATGTTGGACTCTGGCAGGGCTGCCCTTTGTCACCGGTTCTGTTCATTATCTTTATGGACAGAATTTCTAGGGTTAGGGTTAGGGGCAGCCACGGGCCGGAGGGGGTCTGGTTCGGGAGCCACAGGATTTCATCTCTGCTTTTCGCGGATGATGTGGTCTTGTTGGCTCCTTCAAGCCAGGATCTCCAGCATGTCCTGGGGCAGTTTGCAGCCGAGTATGAAGGGGCTGGGATGAGAATCAGCACCTCCAAGTCCAAGGCCATGGTTCTCAACTGGAAAAAGGTGGCTTGTCCCCTCCGGGTTGAGGGAGAGCTACTGCCTCAGGTAGAGGAGTTTAAATATCTTGGGGTCTTGTTCACGAGTGAGGGAAGGATGGAGCGTGAGATTGACAGGCGGATCGGTGCGGCAGCCGCAGTAAGGCGAAAGGCGAAACTCTCAATTTACAGGTCAATCGACGTTCCCTACCCTCACCTATGGTCATGAACTTTGGCCGAGAGTTCATGACCGAAAAAATAAGATCCCGGATACAAGCGTCTGAAATGAGTTTCCTCCGCAGGGTGGCGGGGCGCTCCCTTAGAGATAGGGTGAGGAGCTCTGTCACCCGGGAGGAGCTCGGAGTAGAGCCGCTGCTCCTCCACATGGAGAGGAGCCAGCTGAGGTGGCTCAGGCATCTGTTTCAGATGCCCCCGGGACGCCTCCCTCAGGAGGTGTTCCTGGCATGTCCCGCCAGGCGGGGACCCCGAGGAAGACCCAGGACACACTGGAGTGACTGTGTCACCTTGCTGGTCTGAGAACGCCTTGAGATCCTCCCGGAAGAGCTGGAAGAAGTGTCCGGGGAGAGGGAAGTCTGGGTGTCCCTGCTCAGGCAGCTGCCCCCGCGACCCGGTCAGATAAGCGGATGAAAACTGATGGATGGATGGATGGATGGATATAGTTTGGTACCCGAGACATTTTAAATGGCTCAGATTGAGGCCAAGATGTGCCAAACTGGTAAAATGGCACATCTGGAGATTGTGCCTGCCCAGAGGAAAATGTTACTGCTCAAAGCTTGCTCCTTTATGGCTATGGAGCCATAAAGGAGCTCAATGAGAGTTCTCATTTCAGTCTCGTTGTAGTCTTTTTTGGTCTCAAACATTTCTCACTTGTTTCTCCTAAAATTCCTTAGGAGCAATAGGTGAGACTTGAGACTTTACCACTTAAACCTTGCTCCTTTCCAGCACTGTGGAGACATTCTGAAACTTCATTGAGAGCTTGATGAGATCTCCTTTGAAACTTACAGGGAGCCCAAGTTGAGATTTTCTGCACCTGTTTCTCAGGAGAAACAATTGAGAAACAGGAGAAATCAGCCACAGCCTTACTTTGGTCTCACATAGATCTCATAGTTGTCTAGGAAAAGTGAATGAGACACTACTGAGATCTCTTTTCCAATTTTCGTCAATCAAACCACCTTGGAATGTGACGTTTCCAATTTTCGTTTCCTCTCTACACCTCTCTAATGTTGTTCTGATACACTTTATTAGCACAAAAGGTGTCAGAGTGTTCAAATGGTCTGCTAGAGATTTGGAGCTGCAGCTGCATCATGCCTCAGAAAAAATCAATTCTAAATCTGTAATAAATAAAAACAATCTTCCATTTATGCTGTGTGGCAACTTAATTCACCTGGACCCAGTGACATATATATACTTATACTGACACATCTGAACAAATATTTCAAGTGTTCCCTTTATCATATTTAATTGATCAGAGATACATTCAGTTAACTATCAAGCAGAGACACAAAATAGAGGCTAGTTCTTAACAGGTTACAGTCTGAGGACAGAGAAAGTGTAGAAAGTGAGAGAAAACTCACCAGATCCTGCAGCCGCCATGATGTCAATGTGCTGGAAACATCAGAGACTCGTTCTGCTGAAGGAGAATAAAGAGAATTTAGGTTCCTTTACAATAAAGTAGACATAATTAACTAATGACTAGCCAACATTAATGTAGTGTCGGATCACAAGACAGGTTATCTCATGACCTTTTCCACACAGCAGATTCAGACCGTAGACTTCTTGACTTTAGTGGCTTTGGCCGATGAACTTGTTGAGTTAATGTCTTTGAATACTTACTTGTGTCAGTGCTGCTGCTTTGTGTCCTCTGAAGTCAATGAGCTCTGAGACACCGACTGTCCTGTAATATGTTAAAATCACCAAAATCATCATTATCAGACATGGATAAAAACATACTGTTCATTATTTGGTTTGGATTAAAGTCTGACAATCACTAGAAGAAGACAAGTTCAGCTGAATTGTTGTGAGAACTTAAGAAGCAAAGGTCATGAAGTCAACAAATCTCTCTTCGTGGTCAGACTGTGGTGACAGCTGTACATGAAAACCAAACACATCTACCTCGTGTGACTGATGGTTGATGGTAAACTTGCTCTCTGAAGTGTTCTTATTATTCTCTGGAGGCATTTACTCATCAGAAGTTGATATCAAGTGTTTCTCTATGCATCTACCACAGACTTCAGAACAGTTGACACCACAGTCTGTAACTTACTCTCATCATGTTCCTCTTGGGAGAGGCTGAGTGTTGTGCAACAACAGTATTCAGTATTACAGGTCCAGTCTGAGGCCTGATATCAAACCAGTTTGAAGATGTAAATAAGCCAAACTCAACCCTCCTAAGGTGAACAGTTCTCTGTATCAGTAACAATAAATGTCATCATTTACTGTAATTAATGACACACAAAAGTAATATCTGAGTAACACAGCTGCAAACTTGTACAGGTTGGAATGTAACAACAGATAATTGTGTTGTTTGAGTTCTGTGGATTAATTATTTTCTTGAATCTGTTGGAGATTTGATCTAATTCTGCACATGTTCTGACCCACTAAAGGGTCTTGGGGCTCTTGAAAATGTCACACATGAGATGTTGATGAATATATATATTTTTTGTGTGTGTGATGTTATATCATATAAAACAACACATGCCTTATAGAAGGTTTAGATCTGTTGTGTTTCATGTGACGAGAATTAAATTAAAAATATTTATTCCTCTCTCAGACCACTGCTTGCAATGTGTGTGTGTGTGTGTACTTAGACTGTGCAGCTAGTGATGGGTTAAATGCAGAGGGAAAATTTCATGTGTGTAAAAATTTCTTCGTCACAGTTTTTCACGAAGAAAAGTGATCAGCATTCATTATTACCTGATTAAATGACTATCCCACAGTCTGTAAAGTGGTACAGTGTTAGACTCATTATGTTTCTGTCCTGGGAAACAGAGTAACTATCGAGTACACATGTTTAACTTAAATACTTATACATCAACCGCTGTCAGTTGTAAATGTACCGTCAGTGACAGCAGATCAGAGGTGGAAATCTCTTTATGTATATGTCACATAAATAACTTTTCAGGCTCTATTCAACAGAAGATAAATGACGTTTCTACATTTTACTTTGACTCTTCTTCCTGCTTCTTCTGAGGCGCAGATCGTCTAAAATGGCGGAATCATCGAACAAAACTCTGTCTGCAGCTCGCTGCGTGAAGTTACTGACAACAAGCAGCTGAACCGAACCTGCACTGGTACCGACACGCTGCATATATTCAGGTCCACTTCACTGACTAGATGGGTTCTGTTAGATTCTGTTAGTGGTGTTTACTCACCGGCGGAACTTTCTGCTGCGCCATCAGTGTGATAGAAAGAAAAAAAAAGTTGAAAGTGAAAGTAAAGTCAACTTCCTGTAATTTAATACTGAATTGAGACTCAGCAATTGTTTACAGGTGACGAGACAGTGGAGTTTGTACAGGAGCCCTGCAGTCACCCACCTCATCAGCAAGATGGCGCCATTCCCCTATTTATAGAATTATGTATATTTCCAAAGTCTACTCAATGCACTTCAAAATGTACTTGAAGGGAACTTTATCTAACACGTTGAAACAACCTGGTCCCTCAAAACCACCCACAACGTGTAGGCTACCTGTGGAAACACAGACAGAAATCTGCATCTGGTCTGCACCTGTAGCTCCACCATCCATCTTTGGCCTACCAGTTCAGCAAAGTTCAGCAAAAAAGTTTCATACAAGTGACATGAGATGTTTGTAACTTAGGAGATGGAGAGGAGGATACAATTTGACAAAAAAAAAGGTGTGAAAACCTCAGAAACCCGGTATAATGCTGTAGAAAAGGAAATGAGTATTCGGGTTTCATATTAACATTAAAGCCTCAAACTACTTGCAGACTGGATGTGAATGCATGCATTGTGCTATTTGCAGCGTCTGACAGGAAATCAGTGGCTGTTTCTCTTCTCTGTTCACAGGTTCCCTCGCTGGGTCTCTTGCGGCGTCTGAATGTTGTCCGACCACCTCGAGGGTTATTTCACATGTTTCACTTTTCTTCCTTCTCTGTGATTTTGCCTTGATTGTTGAGTGCTTATTCATGATATTGTCTTCCTGATTTTCCTGCTTTTAGAACTTTGTGAACTAATCTGGTTTTCACAATATCACATTTTAACTACACGGTTATTTAATGATATCTTTTACTTTGCTTTATGTGTGCTTTTCAGGTAAATTGCCTTAATGTGGGGAGGCTTCACTAATTAAATGACACCAGTGTGTTTCCAGCATCTCAGATATGAGGATGTAAAACTTTCCCTTATACACGTGAAAGTATATTTAGTCAGTTATGATGCTTTGAGGTATCTCAACTCTAGACGTCCCCTGATTTGCTATATTTAGCCTGATCAACAGAGCGCTCTTCTTGTCTCTTTTGTTGTCTGGTTGACTTTAATGAAAATGTGACTGCAGGCTTAAAGAAAAACCCACAAAGTAATCACACAGTCCTGTTTTTGAGAGGATTGCTGTGACGGTGTGTCGGGGTGCAGCAGCTCAGTGAAGGTAGCTGTGAGGTTCGAACACCAACACACACAGCAGGGATTTTTCTTTGGAGTATGAATCATCAGGAGAGTTACTAAAGGCGTGTGTGTGTGTGTGTGTGTGTGTGTGTGTGTGTGTGTGTGTGTGTGTGTGTGTGTGTGTGTGTGTGTGTGTGGCAGGGGGTAAATTACTGTGTGGCATCCGTTCTCTAGAGAATGAACAACGTCCGGCTTGTTGTCTAATTGACGCTGACAAAACACCAACGTGTTGCTGCACATGAAGCAATTCACTCATTACTGTCTTGATTGCTGCCTCAGGTCGTGTTTGCTTGTTATTCTGCGCTCACACTTCTGACTATCCACAACAATCCCTCCCTATCATACTGTTTTTACAAATAACATCCAGATGTTCACTTCCTGTTTCATGTGGACTTCTTGAGTCCAAAGGTCATCAGCTTTTAATATTATCCAGTCTCTTTTTAATCACTTCTGCAGTAGTTATCCAGGATACTCATTATAAAACGTACTGAGGACACAGTGACTGCCAGCCTTGAATCAGAGGAGGATCAGGGGCTCACGTCAAGTTTGTTCCCCTTAAAAAACCCTGCAACCCTAAAATCCCCCAAAACCCTAAAAAAAAACCAAACCCTAAAACCCTGAAAACCCCCAAAACCCTAAAACCCTAAAAACCCCCAAAACCCTAAAACCCTAAAAACCCCCAAAACCCTAAAACCCTAAAAAAACCCAAAACCCTAAAACCCTAAAAACCCCCAAAACCCAGTGCACTGAACCCTGACAGGCCTTAAAATCAGTCCACCTGGATCCTGCAGAATGCTGCAACTCTGTTTTTGCTGTGAAGCTTCAGAAATGTCACGTCACCTGACTCTCCATCAGCGCGAGGACGAAATAATCGTTGAAAATAATCGTCATTTCTGAGAAAGAACTGTCTCATTATGAAAACCAAATGCTTCATCTGTAAATTTACAGGAGCACACCACATGCGACAGAGCTGTTATGACTTTGAATAGAGTTTCATGTCACTAGAGCTCACAGGAAAACCACAGACGAATCATTCCATCTCAGTTTCAATATCAGTGTTGACAAACCTGTCGCCGTCTTCACCTTTATCTTCATATACAAGCAACAGATCGACTCATTGTTGTCGGGTGCGACGGAATAAGCAGTTCTTGTTGTTTTTTAAGTAAAAGACTTGAAAAGTTTTAAAGACCTTCATCGCCTGATTGTTTTCTCTTTGATGACTGAGTTTGTTTAAGCCTGAAAATTAATCGAGGATTCAAAAGGTCTTGTTCACCTTTAAGGATATTTCCTACATGACCTTTAAAGCAGCAGCGGAACAACACTCTGACTTTGCACTGGAAAAGTGCTTCAGTTCCTCTTTTACTTCTCCCAGAGACATGGTATTTGAAACAAACAGGTTGAAGGTTGTTTTCCTCTGATGACATGGCGGGACGACCGTCCTCCACCGACGCTGAAGAGGTGGTTCTTCTTCACCAGATCCAATGTCGGCAAAGTACATAACTGCAAAACCACCAGTGAATTAAGACTTCACGTTTCTTTGTGTTGCAACTGTGAGTCTCTGTACGTCATGTCGCTGCACTCAGTGGTTTGGTTAAGGCAGAGAAACAACAGATTTCAGGTTTAAAAAAATACCAGATATTCTTCTGTTTGTATACACAAATACAATATGCTAATTTGCTCAATATGCTCCAACTTTCCTGGTGCTGAGGTTGGTGGCGGGTCCAGAAGGAGAAGGATCGCCACGATGCAATATTACCGTGATGTACTCACATCTGCTTACATGCAAACCAAAGTCAGTCTCGGTCCCAGCACATCAAACACAGCCGCTCTACGCTTCTAAGTCTGACGCTGTAGTTTCACCTCTAGCTGCTGATACACAACGTTTTCAGCCACTAGAGGCTGACGACAAAGACGAAGCCACTCTGGAGGTCTGTGGCGAGGACGAAGGAGCTCTGGGAACCGGCAGAAGCAGCGTGGGAAGGATTAAAATAAAAGATTGGTTCGTTCTGCCGGGCCTTCTCTAGTCCTGCAGTGGAAACACAACATGTGACGTTCATAAGGAAACACATTATGGTCTGTAATGGCTCTAAACCAATCTGTCCTTGTTGTGTTTCATCACTAATCACTGTTCTTCTAGTGCAATAAGGACAATTCAGCCTTCACAGACGCTCAAGTGTTGAGAAAATGATGAAAGGGAAAAATCTCCTCAAGTTTCAACTATCAGAGGAAATTCTGACCTGAATGAGGATGTTACACCGCAAATTCACCTTCATTCATTCAGATCAACTGGAGGTGATATAGGAGTGGACATGACAGCCTCAACAAGAAGAAAAAGAGTCGAAGGAACCACAGAGACAGAGAGAGAGAGAGAGTGGGTGGTGTGGTGCGCTCTGTTGTGTGAACCCACCCACATGTAGCAGTGGTAACCAAAAAAACAAGGTAAGCCACGCCCCCTTTAGTCCGTTCATGAACTCTGCACAGTCAGTCAGTCATTCACTCATCAGACCTGCTGCTTCTTCCACAGACGACAGAAATGGCTTCTCTCCTTCTCTTCTCTCTGTTCAGCCTGATCTCAGGTGTTTCAGGTGTCTTCGTCATTCTAGGAGACACTTTTGAATTTCCAAAAACTGCAAGCTGCCAGAAAAAGGGAGCCCAGCTGTGGCACCCACTGGACTCTTCCCGTAATGTCCTGGTGGCTCGATGGGACGGTGTTTGGATCCCGAGTCAGTACTACGAGGACAGGATCGACCTGAACGCGTCGGTGGTCTTGAGGAACATAAACTTCAACGACAACGGGCTGTTCGAGTTTAGCTGTGAGGAGGCACCGACCCAGCTGGACGTTGTCAGAGCCTCTGAAGTGTCAGTGAGCGCAGGTGGAGCTGTCAGCTTCTCCTTCTTCTACGTCACCTCAGGAGCGCAGGGGATGTTCAGGCTGGACAGAAACAGGGAGACAGTGTGTGAGCTGGACCTGTCCTCCGGGACCATCACAGATGGGACCGGCTCTGAGGAGAGATTCTCTCTGCCCTCTGATTGGAGGAGACGCGGAGACCTGACTCCGACCCTGCAGCGGGTGAAGCCGGAGGACCAGGGGGATTACTTTGCATATGTGGAGGGAAACGATGGGAAGAGAAGAGGTCTCTCTGCCTGGAGGGTCAAGGTCCTGGATCAAGACCCGGATCAGACCACCGCCACACCTGTAAGCCTCCTTTATTATAAAGAGAATAAAGCTGCAACACTGAAGCTTCTGCAGCTGATCAGAGAGCACACGTAGTACAAAACACGCTCTATGTCAGTGTCATGGTGTCCCACCAGCTCTGAATGTGATGTTGTGTTTGTTTCCTCTCTGTTGCTGATCAGGGACCTGCTGATGAGATGACGGACAATCGGTCACACCTGGACTCACCTCTGAATGTAAGTCTGACCGCTCACTCTCTGCAGGGAGACGCGCGTAATTACGCACACGGCTCCAGAGACTTTTGCCATGAAAACGTGTGTCCTATCCGCGAGGTTGAGAGAGAGAGAGAGAGAGAGAGAGAGAGAGAGAGAGAGAGAGAGAGAGAGAGAGAGAGAGAGAGAGAGAGAGAGGATGGGCGCGTGAGGTTGTGAGCCGCGGGGCATCGTGGGTTGTAGGTGTGTCAGGTCCGTTATGTTAACAGTTCGCCTGTCAAACCTGACATGCAGTCAGTCACGAACAGATGAGGGAAATCTGTCAGTCGAACTGCAGAACTTGCTTTAGGATCATCACATTTTTAAGTTTCCCTCTGTATCAACGTGTTTCAGTAACAGCTGTCCACACATCCAGGGTGACAATAGTAACAGGAAGAGCTCAGAGATAATTCAGCATCATTTTACTTACTGCCTAAATCATCAACTAATGTGGGGAACAAACTGAATCCCTCCCCAACACTACAGGATGTTTCATTACATGATGCCAACACATGTGTTCTGTCAGAGACCTGCACCATGTTTAACATGGTGTCCCACCAGCTCTGAATGTGATGTTGTGTTTGTTTCCTCTCTGTGGCTGATCAGAGAACCTCTGGAGGAGGGATGGAGACTTGGATCACTGTCAGCATCACAGCAGCTGTGACGTCTGCGCTTTGGGCTCTTTGCTGCTTTTCAGTTTGGTGGCTGAAGTTCCGCAGACCAAGTGGACAACATGTGTCACCTGAACCTGATGGTGGAGAACTGAACCTGGGACTTCTGACCAATGGGAATCCTGCTGGGCCTCAAACCAACGGGGTGGTCAAAGTCCAGAATTTGATTCAATCAACAAAAAAAAAACAAATGGAATCAACAGCCACCACTTAAATCCATCAAATACTGACTGCAGTTTGATGCCATGCCCAGAAAGTATAAAGTTTTGGCCCAGAATATTTGACACATGACCAAAAGTTTATGATGTAATAATAAGTCCAAACCTGCCAGTGTGTCTCTGATTCCTGTGGCGTTGTTTTGATGTATCTTGACATTTTTAATGATATATCTTTAACTTTAAAAAAGGCACATTTTATTCAGAATTCTCCATATTTCCATGACATTGTGCTGTCCTGACTCTGTTTTTCTGTTTTTATAACTTCTGGTGTTGATGCTCAATAAAAAATCCATTAAAAAAAAAAAAACAAAAACAAAAAACTGTGTCATTCTGCAACAAACCGGTAACGACAGTTATGATGCTTTGAGGTATCTCAACTGTAGACGTCCCCTTGTTTGCTATATTTAGCCTGATCAACAGAGCGCTCTTCTTGTCTCTTTTGTTGTCTGGTTGACTTTAATGAAAATGTGACTGCAGGCTTAAAGAAAAACCCACAAAGTAATCACACAGTCCTGTTTTTGAGAGGATTGCTGTGACGGTGTGTCGGGGTGCAGCAGCTCAGTGAAGGTAGCTGTGAGGTTCGAACACCAACACACACAGCAGGGATTTTTCTCTCAGCACAAGCCTGCAGCCGAGCGTGCAGCAGTGTGTCAGCAGTGTGTGTGTGGGTTCAGCAACATCATCACACAAGAGGAAACCAGTTACCTTCTGGTTTCCTCTTGTGTGATTAGAGTGTGAAGACTCACAGCAGTCACCACAGGCTGGAACAGAAGTGAGATGTATTGAGGTCATCACCTTTCTTTCTTTCTTTCTTTTAGTTCCTTGTGACAAACCACAGAACACGCTGACATTCATCTGCTGAGGAGCTGCAGAGTAAACTTCTCTAACTTTCACTTCACCTTTATCTCTTTTTCCTCTTTGCTAACTGAACATATTAACAGGCCACTTAAAGCTTCACCTGATCCTGCAGGTGTGTGTGTGTGTGTGTGTGTGTGTGCGTGCGTGCGTGCGTGCGTGCGTGCGTGTGTGTGTGTGCTGTGGTGTCTTGGTTAGAGGGTAACTACTGCTGTAAGTCTTTTTAATCACACATGTCTTTTATGTGTGATTTGTGACACACTTCCACCGGGATCAATCAATTATGTCTCCCTCTGTTCACCACCACACAAACACAACATACATTTCATTTCAGAAACAGAACACACAAAAACAAATCTAGATAAAATAGAGATTTATTTACAGCAGTGCATTTAAGAGCAGACGATGAGAAATCACATGATACAAGACGTTCATCTCTTCAAGCAACATCTGGAATTGTAGGAAATGTGATGTAATCTATCCATGAAGCCTTGAAGGCCCCACATCCTCTTCAGAACCAGCAGGGTTCTGCTCCTTTACAAGACCCATCTCCACATCTGTGGAGGGTCCTTCAGCACCGGGTCCAGAGGAACCACGTGGTCCACTTGGTCTGCAGGATTTTACCCACCAGCACAAACCGAAGCCTGCCAGACCAGCAGCCACAAACATGGACACCGCTACAGCGCTGACGGTCCCACTGCAGGTTCCCTTCTGTTCTCCAGCTGGTCGCTGCGTTTGCTGCACAGGAGAACAAACAGAGGAATCAGATCCAGACGGACGTGATGTGATGTGTCTGTAACAGCCTGAATACTGAAGACGCACAGCTCAACTACACATGATGTGTCATCACATTTATATAAGACACTTTATATCAAGTAGATATCAAACAACATGTCCAGTGTTGATCATGGAGACAGTGCCGTCATGGAAACAAACATATATAATATATATCATTTGGCTGTCAGTGTTTGACATGGAGCATGTTTTGTACTACGTGTGCTCTCTGATCAGCTGCAGAAGCTTCAGTGTTGCAGCTTTATTCTCTTTATAATAAAGGAGGCTTACAGGTGTGGCGGTGGTCTGATCCGGGTCTTGATCCAGGACCTTGATCCTCCAGGCAGAGAGACCTCTTCTCTTCCCATCGTTTCCCTCCACATATGCAAAGTAATCCCCCTGGTCCTCCGGCTTCACCCGCTGCAGGGTCGGAGTCAGGTCTCCGCGTCTCCTCCAATCAGAGGGCAGAGAGAATCTCTCCTCAGAGCCGGTCCCATCTGTGATGGTCCCGGAGGACAGGTCCAGCTCACACACTGTCTCCCTGTTTCTGTCCAGCCTGAACATCCCCTGCGCTCCTGAGGTGACGTAGAAGAAGGAGAAGCTGACAGCTCCACCTGCGCTCACTGACACTTCAGAGGCTCTGACAACGTCCAGCTGGGTCGGTGCCTCCTCACAGCTCAACTCGAACAGCCCGTTGTCGTTGAAGTTTATGTTCCTCAAGACCACCGACGCGTTCAGGTCGATCCTGTCCTCGTAGTACTGACTCGGGATCCAAACACCGTCCCATCGAGCCACCAGAACAGTACGGGAAGAGTCCAGTGGGTGCCACAGCTGGGCTCCCTTTTTCTGGCAGCTTGCAGTTTTTGGAAATTCAAAAGTGTCTCCTAGAATGACGAAGATACCTGAAATACCTGAGATCAGGCTGAACAGAGAGAAGAGAAGGAGAGAAGCCATTTCTGTCGTCTGTGGAAGAAGCAGCAGGTCTGATGAGTGACTGAGCTCCGTCTGTGGGAGCTTTTATAAGCAGACAAGGGAAGACACGCCCACCTACGCATTACGTTACCCGAGCCGAGATTTCGCTTCCGCTCCCCCCGAGCCTCTCCTTCTTTCCCTTCCTCCGTTCGGCTGCACCAGCTCTCTACGGGACTTTGGGGGTACCGAGCCGGTCTCTCGCTGCCGCTCTCCACGGGACTTTGAGCGTCCTGAGACGGTCTCTCGCACCCACTTTCCCCGAGCTTCAGCGCTTCACGAGCCGGTCTCTAGCTGCCGATCCCCACGGGACTTTGGGGGTCCCGAGCCGGTCTCTCGCACCTCCTCCGGCTGCTTTTTCGGCCCCGACTCTCTCCTTCTTTCCCTTCCTCCGGCCGGCTGCACCAGCTCTCCACGGGTCTTCGCGCTCCCCGAGCCGGTCACTCGCTGCCGCTCTCCCCGGGACTTTGGGGGTCCCGAGCCGGTCTCTCGCTGCCGCTCTCCACGGGACTTTGAGCGTCCTGAGCCGGTCTCTCGCACCCACTTTCCCCGAGCTTCAGCGCTTCACGAGCCGGTCTCTAGCTGCCGATCCCCACGGGACTTTGAGCGTCCCGAGCCGGTCTCTCGCTGCCGATCCCCACGGGACTTTGAGCGTCCCGAGCCGGTCTCTCGCTGCCGATCCCCACGGGACTTTGAGCGTCCCGAGCCGGTCTCTCGCTGCCGATCCCCACGGGACTTTGAGCGTCCTGAGCCGGTCTCTCGCACCCACTTTCCCCGAGCTTCAGCGCTTCACGAGCCGGTCTCTAGCTGCTGATCCCCACGGGACTTTGAGCGTCCCGAGCCGGTCTCTCGCTGCCGATCTCCACGGGACTTTGAGCGTCCTGAGCCGGTCTCTCGCACCCACTTTCCCCGAGCTTCAGCGCTTCACGAGCCGGTCTCTAGCTGCCGATCTCCACGGGACTTTGAGCGTCCCGAGCCGGTCTCTCGCTGCCGCTCTCCACGGGACTTTGAGCGTCCCGAGCCGGTCTCTCGCTGCCGATCCCCACGGGACTTTGAGCGTTCCGAGCCGGTCTCTCGCTGCCGCTCTCCCCGGGACTTTTGGGGGTCCCGAGCCGGTCTCTCGCTGCCGCTCTCCACGGGACTTTGAGCGTCCTGAGCCGGTCTCTCGCACCCACTTTCCCCGAGCTTCAGCGCTTCACGAGCCGGTCTCTAGCTGCCGATCCCCACGGGACTTTGAGCGTCCCGAGCCGGTCTCTCGCTGCCGATCTCCCCGGGACTTTGAGCGTCCCGAGCCGGTCTCTCGCTGCCGATCTCCACGGGACTTTGAGCGTCCCGAGCCGGTCTCTCGCTGCCGATCTCCACGGGACTTTGAGCGTCCCGAGCCGGTCTCTCGCTGCCGATCCCCACGGGACTTTGAGCGTCCCGAGCCGGTCTCTCGCTGCCGATCCCCACGGGACTTTGAGCGTCCCGAGCCGGTCTCTCGCTGCCGATCTCCACGGGACTTTGAGCGTCCCGAGCCGGTCTCTCGCTGCCGCTCTCCCCGGGACTTTTGGGGGTCCCGAGCCGGTCTCTCGCTGCCGATCTCCACGGGACTTTGAGCGTCCTGAGCCGGTCTCTCGCACCCACTTTCCCCGAGCTTCAGCGCTTCACGAGCCGGTCTCTAGCTGCCTATCCCCACGGGACTTTGAGCGTCCCGAGCCGGTCTCTCGCTGCCGCTCTCCCCGGGACTTTGAGCGTCCCGAGCCGGTCTCTCGCTGCCGCTCTCCCCGGGACTTTGAGCGTCCTGAGCCGGTCTCTCGCACCCACTTTCCCCGAGCTTCAGCGCTTCACGAGCCGGTCTCTAGCTGCCGATCCCCACGGGACTTTGAGCGTCCCGAGCCGGTCTCTCGCTGCCGCTCTCCCCGGGACTTTGAGCGTCCCGAGCCGGTCTCTCGCTGCCGATCTCCACGGGAGTTTGAGCGTCCCGAGCCGGTCTCTCGCTGCCGCTCTCCCCGGGACTTTGAGCGTCCCGAGCCGGTCTCTCGCTGCCGCTCTCCCCAGGACTTTGAGCGTCCCGAGCCGGTCTCTCGCTGCCGCTCTCCCCGGGACTTTGAGCGTCCTGAGCCGGTCTCTCGCACCCACTTTCCCCGAGCTTCAGCGCTTCACGAGCCGGTCTCTAGCTGCCGATCCCCACGGGACTTTGAGCGTCCCGAGCCGGTCTCTAGCTGCCGCTCTCCCCGGGACTTTGAGCGTCCTGAGCCGGTCTCTCGCACCCACTTTCCCCGAGCTTCAGCGCTTCACGAGCCGGTCTCTAGCTGCCGATCCCCACGGGACTTTGTGTGTCCCGAGCCGGTCTCACTGTAACTAAATAGCTGGCTTATTTAAACTGCAGAACCAGCGCACTGTTTTAATCGTCGTGAACCTATGGGGGCAGACATCCTTAAGTTTCACTTTTGGTTATGTCTGCCCCCATAGGATCACTTAAGCTGCCGTCCTGATATCTGGTCAATATTTGCGACTGACAGCACTCGCTTACCTCGATCAACAGGGATATGAGGTAAAAACAGCCGAAGTTTTTCTTTAAGGAAAGTCTTCAACTATCAGAAAAAGTCTTGAGCTGAATGAGAAAGTTACTCCACACATCCACAGACAGACCCACTCTGCAGGTCCTCTCTGACGGATGTGGTTCACTGGCAGGTCCAGGACAGAGTGGTGCTACCCTGTGTTGTGCAGGACAGGAAGTCTTATGCAAATATCTCCCAACTCTTTTTGGACTGCACTGGGTGTGTGTGTGTGTGTGTGTGTGTGTGTGTGTGTGTGTGTGTGTGTGCGTGCGTGCGTGCGTGCGTGCGTGCGTGTGTGTGTGTGTGTGTGTGTGTGTGTGTGTGTGTGTGTGTGTGTGTGTGCTGTGGTGTCTTGGTTAGAGGGTAACTACTGCTGTAAGTCTTTTTAATCACACATGTCTTTTATGTGTGATTTGTGACACACTTCCACCGGGATCAATCAATTATGTCTCTCTCTGTTCACCACCACACAAACACAACATACATTTCATTTCAGAAACAGAACACACAAAAACAAATCTAGATAAAATAGAGATTTATTTACAGCAGTGCATTTAAGAGCAGACGATGAGAAATCACATGATACAAGACGTTCATCTCTTCAAGCAACATCTGGAATTGTAGGAAATGTGATGTAATCTATCCATGAAGCCTTGAAGGCCCCACATCCTCTTCAGAACCAGCAGGGTTCTGCTCCTTTACAAGACCCATCTCCACATCTGTGGAGGGTCCTTCAGCACCGGGTCCAGAGGAACCACGTGGTCCACTTGGTCTGCAGGATTTTACCCACCAGCACAAACCGAAGCCTGCCAGACCAGCAGCCACAAACATGGACACCGCTACAGCGCTGACGGTCCCACTGCAGGTTCCCTTCTGTTCTCCAGCTGGTCGCTGCGTTTGCTGCACAGGAGAACAAACAGAGGAATCAGATCCAGACGGACGTGATGTGATGTGTCTGTAACAGCCTGAATACTGAAGACGCACAGCTCAACTACACATGATGTGTCATCACATTTATATAAGACACTTTATATCAAGTAGATATCAAACAACATGTCCAGTGTTTATCATGGAGACAGTGCCGTCATGGAAACAAACATATATAATATATATCATTTGGCTGTCAGTGTTGACATGGAGCATGTTTTGTACTACGTGTGCTCTCTGATCAGCTGCAGAAGCTTCAGTGTTGCAGCTTTATTCTCTTTATAATAAAGGAGGCTTACAGGTGTGGCGGTGGTCTGATCCGGGTCTTGATCCAGGACCTTGATCCTCCAGGCAGAGAGACCTCTTCTCTTCCCATCGTTTCCCTCCACATATGCAAAGTAATCCCCCTGGTCCTCCGGCTTCACCCGCTGCAGGGTCGGAGTCAGGTCTCCGCGTCTCCTCCAATCAGAGGGCAGAGAGAATCTCTCCTCAGAGCCGGTCCCATCTGTGATGGTCCCGGAGGACAGGTCCAGCTCACACACTGTCTCCCTGTTTCTGTCCAGCCTGAACATCCCCTGCGCTCCTGAGGTGACGTAGAAGAAGGAGAAGCTGACAGCTCCACCTGCGCTCACTGACACTTCAGAGGCTCTGACAACGTCCAGCTGGGTCGGTGCCTCCTCACAGCTCAACTCGAACAGCCCGTTGTCGTTGAAGTTTATGTTCCTCAAGACCACCGACGCGTTCAGGTCGATCCTGTCCTCGTAGTACTGACTCGGGATCCAAACACCGTCCCATCGAGCCACCAGGATATTACGGGAAGAGTCCAGTGGGTGCCACAGCTGGGCTCCCTTTTTCTGGCAGCTTGCAGTTTTTGGAAATTCAAAAGTGTCTCCTAGAATGACGAAGACACCTGAAACACCTGAGATCAGGCTGAACAGAGAGAAGAGAAGGAGAGAAGCCATTTCTGTCGTCTGTGGAAGAAGCAGCAGGTCTGATGAGTGACTGAGCTCCGTCTGTGGGAGCTTTTATAAGCAGACAAGGGAAGACACGCCCACCTACGCATTACGTTACCCGAGCCGAGATTTCGCTTCCGCTCCCCCCGAGCCTCTCCTTCTTTCCCTTCCTCCGTTCGGCTGCACCAGCTCTCTACGGGACTTTGGGGGTACCGAGCCGGTCTCTCGCTGCCGCTCTCCACGGGACTTTGAGCGTCCTGAGCCGGTCTCTCGCACCCACTTTCCCCGAGCTTCAGCGCTTCACGAGCCGGTCTCTAGCTGCTGATCCCCACGGGACTTTGGGGGTCCCGAGCCGATCTCTCGCACCTCCTCCGGCTGCTTTTCCGGCCCCGACTCTCTCCTTCTTTCCTTTCTTCCGTTCGGCTGCACCAGCTCTCCACGGGACTTTGGGGGTACCGAGCCGTTCTCTCGCTGCCGCTCTCCCCGGGACTTTGGGTGTCCCGAGCCGGTCTCTCGCACCTGGTTTCCCGGGACTTCGCGCTTCAGGAGCCGGTCTCTCGCTACCGCTCTCCCCGAGCTTCAGCGCTTCACGGGCCGGTCTCTCGCTGCCGCTCTCCCCGGGACTTTGGGGGTCCCGAGCCGGTCTCTCGCACCTCCTCCGGCTGCTTTTCCGGCCCCGACTCTCTCCTTCTTTCCTTTCTTCCGGCCGGTTTCACCCACTTTCCACGAGCTTCAGCGCTTCACGGGCCGGTCTCTCGCTGCCGCTCTCCCCGAGCTTCAGCGCTTCACGAGCCGGTCTCTCGCTGCCGATCTCCACGGGACTTTGAGCGTCCCGAGCCGGTCTCTCGCTGCCGCTCTCCACGGGACTTTGAGCGTCCCGAGCCGGTCTCTCGCTGCCGATCCCCACGGGACTTTGAGCGTTCCGAGCCGGTCTCTCGCTGCCGCTCTCCCCGGGACTTTTGGGGGTCCCGAGCCGGTCTCTCGCTGCCGCTCTCCACGGGACTTTGAGCGTCCCGAGCCGGTCTCTCGCTGCCGATCTCCACGGGACTTTGAGCGTCCTGAGCCGGTCTCTCGCACCCACTTTCCCCGAGCTTCAGCGCTTCACGAGCCGGTCTCAAGCTGCCGCTCTCCACGGGACTTTGAGCATCCCGAGCCGGTCTCTCGCTGCCGCTCTCCACGGGACTTTGAGCGTCCCGAGCCGGTCTCTCGCTGCCGCTCTCCCCGGGACTTTGGGGGTCCCGAGCCGGTCTCTCGCACCTCCTCCGGCTGCTTTTCCGGCCCCGACTCTCTCCTTCTTTCCTTTCTTCCGGCCGGTTTCACCCACTTTCCACGAGCTTCAGCGCTTCACGGGCCGGTCTCTCGCTTCCGCTCTCCCCGGGACTTTGGGGGTCCCGAGCCGGTCTCTCGCTGCCGCTCTCCCCGGGACTTTGGGTGTCCCGAGCCGGTCTCTCGCACCTGGTTTCCCGGGACTTCGCGCTTCAGGAGCCGGTCTCTCGCTACCGCTCTCCCCGAGCTTCAGCGCTTCACGGGCCGGTCTCTCGCTGCCGCTCTCCCCGGGACTTTGGGTGTCCCGAGCCGGTCTCTCGCACCTGGTTTCCCGGGACTTCGCGCTTCAGGAGCCGGTCTCTCGCTACCGCTCTCCCCGAGCTTCAGCGCTTCACGGGCCGGTCTCTCGCTGCCGCTCTCCCCGGGACTTTGGGGGTCCCGAGCCGGTCTCTCGCACCTCCTCCGGCTGCTTTTTCGGCCCCGACTCTCTCCTTCTTTCCCTTCCTCCGGCCGGCTGCACCAGCTCTCCACGGGTCTTCGCGCTCCCCGAGCCGGTCTCTCGCTGCCGCTCTCCACGGGACTTTGAGCGTCCCGAGCCGGTCTCTCGCTGCCGCTCTCCACGGGACTTTGAGCGTCCCGAGCCGGTCTCTCGCACCCACTTTCCCCGAGCTTCAGCGCTTCACGAGCCGGTCTCAAGCTGCCGATCCCCACGGGACTTTGAGCGTCCCGAGCCGGTCTCTCGCTGCCGCTCTCCCCGGGACTTTGAGCGTCCCGAGCCGGTCTCTCGCTGCCGCTCTCCACGGGACTTTGAGCGTCCCGAGCCGGTCTCTCGCTGCCGATCCCCACGGGACTTTGAGCGTCCCGAGCCGGTCTCTCGCTGCCGCTCTCCCCGGGACTTTTGAGCGTCCCGAGCCGGTCTCTCGCTGCCGATCTCCACGGGACTTTGAGCGTCCTGAGCCGGTCTCTCGCACCCACTTTCCCCGAGCTTCAGCGCTTCACGAGCCGGTCTCTAGCTGCCGATCCCCACGGGACTTTGAGCGTCCCGAGCCGGTCTCTCGCTGCCGCTCTCCACGGGACTTTGAGCGTCCCGAGCCGGTCTCTCGCTGCCGCTCTCCACGGGACTTTGAGCGTCCCGAGCCGGTCTCTCGCTGCCGCTCTCCCCGGGACTTTTGAGCGTCCCGAGCCGGTCTCTCGCTGCCGATCTCCACGGGACTTTGAGCGTCCTGAGCCGGTCTCTCGCACCCACTTTCCCCGAGCTTCAGCGCTTCACGAGCCGGTCTCTAGCTGCCGATCCCCACGGGACTTTGAGCGTCCCGAGCCGGTCTCTCGCTGCCGCTCTCCACGGGACTTTGAGCGTCCCGAGCCGGTCTCTCGCTGCCGCTCTCCACGGGACTTTGAGCGTCCCGAGCCGGTCTCTCGCTGCCGATCCCCACGGGACTTTGAGCGTCCCGAGCCGGTCTCTCGCTGCCGCTCTCCCCGGGACTTTTGGGGGTCCCGAGCCGGTCTCTCGCTGCCGCTCTCCACGGGACTTTGAGCGTCCCGAGCCGGTCTCACTGTAACTAAATAGCTGGCTTATTTAAACTGCAGAACCAGCGCACTGTTTTAATCGTCGTGAACCTATGGGGGCAGACATCCTTAAGTTTCACTTTTGGTTATGTCTGCCCCCATAGGATCACTTAAGCTGCCGTCCTGATATCTGGTCAATATTTGCGACTGACAGCACTCGCTTACCTCGATCAACAGGGATATGAGGTAAAAACAGCCGAAGTTTTTCTTTAAGGAAAGTCTTCAACTATCAGAAAAAGTCTTGAGCTGAATGAGAAAGTTACTCCACACATCCACAGACAGACCCACTCTGCAGGTCCTCTCTGACGGATGTGGTTCACTGGCAGGTCCAGGACAGAGTGGTGCTACCCTGTGTTGTGCAGGACAGGAAGTCTTATGCAAATATCTCCCAACTCTTTTTGGACTGCACTGTGTGTGTGTGTGTGTGTGTGTGTGTGTGTGTGTGTGTGTGTGTGTGTGTGTGCTGTGGTGTCTTGGTTAGAGGGTAACTACTGCTGTAAGTCTTTTTAATCACACATGTCTTTTATGTGTGATTTGTGACACACTTCCACCGGGATCAATCAATTATGTCTCTCTCTGTTCACCACCACACAAACACAACATACATTTCATTTCGGAAACAGAACACACAAAAACAAATCTAGATAAAATAGAGATTTATTTACAGCAGTGCATTTAAGAGCAGACGATGAGAAATCACATGATACAAGACGTTCATCTCTTCAAGCAACATCTGGAATTGTAGGAAATGTGATGTAATCTATCCATGAAGCCTTGAAGGCCCCACATCCTCTTCAGAACCAGCAGGGTTCTGCTCCTTTACAAGACTCATCTCCACGTCTGTGGAGGGTCCTTCAGCACCGGGTCCAGAGGAACCACGTGGTCCACTTGGTCTGCAGGATTTTTACCCACCCACACCTTTACCTCCTTACCTACACACACACACACACACACACACACACACACACACACACACACACACACACACACACACACACACACACACACACACACACACACACACACACACAGAGAGAGAGAGAGAGAGAGAGAGAGAGAGTGCAGTCCAAAAATAGTTGGGAGATATTTGCATAAACACACGCCCAGGACTAGGTTCACTTTACATTAAGAAGTTCTGAGAGAGAACAGACTCAACCTCTGTGGATCATCTTTGTTTTATTCTTATTCAATATTCACATGATGTGTTTTATTCTCAACGGAACAAATGTGTCTATGAGAGCTCACCGCGCTGTTTAAGACTGTTTACAGATGGCTGGGGAACTGAAGAGCAAGAGAAGTCCCGGGGAGAGCGGGTGCAGCCGGCCGGAGGAGGGGAAAGAAGGAGAGAGTCGGGGCCGGAAAAGCAGCCGAAATACTGCTGGAAATACTGTGGGAAAAAGGAGAGGCTCGGGAAGTGCTAAAGCTCCGGGAGAGCGGCAGCGAGAGACCGGGTCGGGAAGTGCGAAGTACCGGAAAACCAGGTGCGAGAGACGGGCTCGGGAAACGCGAAGTCCCGGGGAGAGCGGAAGCGAGAGGCCGGCCCGTGAAGCGCTTAAGCTCGGGGAAAGTTTCTTCTCTCTTGAGTTTTTATTCACCAGAGAACAGCCAGATGAATCTGTTGTACATTAAGATAGAGAGCAGTGTGATGCCCAGAGGCTGATGTGGTGGAAAACCAAAAACTGGTTAGAGTGAAAAGTGTGATGTGACGCTGTGTGTTTGTCCAAGGAGACTCACAGTAACTCATATAAACATTCAGACTCTGATGGAGGACGCTGCAATGAATGGAAACAATATTTGTTTAAAACAGAGTTTTATTGACAGCAGTGCGTTCAAGAGGAGACGAGGAGAAATCACATGAGATGAGACATCTGACCTACAAAGAGCTTTTCTGAGACACAAAGATGAAGATGAACAGAGCAGAGAGGTGGAGGAGAACAGAGTCTGCTGGTGGTTGTAGGCTGTGTTGAACAGGAGAGTTTGTAGGGAGGCAGCAGAGACACAGATGCTGGCCTGAGGCCGAGGACCACCACAAGACATTCATCTAGCCATGAAGCCTTGAAGGCCCCACATCCTCTTCAGAACCAGCAGGGTTCTGCTCCTTTACAAGACCCATCTCCACATCTGTGGAGGGTCCTTCAGCACCGGGTCCAGAGGAACCACGTGGTCCACTTGGTCTGCAGGATTTTACCCACCAGCACAAACCGAAGCCTGCCAGACCAGCAGCCACAAACATGGACACCGCTACAGCGCTGACGGTCCCACTGCAGGTTCCCTTCTGTTCTCCAGCTGGTCGCTGCGTTTGCTGCACAGGAGAACAAACAGAGGAATCAGATCCAGACGGACGTGATGTGATGTGTCTGTAACAGCCTGAATACTGAAGACGCACAGCTCAACTACACATGATGTGTCATCACATTTATATAAGACACTTTATATCAAGTAGATATCAAACAACATGTCCAGTGTTGATCATGGAGACAGTGCCGTCATGGAAACAAACATATATAATATATATCATTTGGCTGTCAGTGTTTGACATGGAGCATGTTTTGTACTACGTGTGCTCTCTGATCAGCTGCAGAAGCTTCAGTGTTGCAGCTTTATTCTCTTTATAATAAAGGAGGCTTACAGGTGTGGCGGTGGTCTGATCCGGGTCTTGATCCAGGACCTTGATCCTCCAGGCAGAGAGACCTCTTCTCTTCCCATCGTTTCCCTCCACATATGCAAAGTAATCCCCCTGGTCCTCCGGCTTCACCCGCTGCAGGGTCGGAGTCAGGTCTCCGCGTCTCCTCCAATCAGAGGGCAGAGAGAATCTCTCCTCAGAGCCGGTCCCATCTGTGATGGTCCCGGAGGACAGGTCCAGCTCACACACTGTCTCCCTGTTTCTGTCCAGCCTGAACATCCCCTGCGCTCCTGAGGTGATGTAGAAGGAGAAGCTGACAGCTCCACCTGCGCTCACTGACACTTCACCACCACCAGCTCTGACTGACTGACTGTCCATGTTTGTGACTGCTGGTCTGGCAGGCTTCGGTTTGTGTTGGTGGATGAAATCCTGCAGACCAAGTGGACCACGTGGTTCCTCTGGACCCGGTGCTGAAGGACCCTCCACAGACGTGGAGATGAGTCTTGTAAAGGAGCAGAACCCTGCTGGTTCTGAAGAGGATGTGGGGCCTTCAAGGCTTCATGGATAGATGAATGTCTTGTGGTGGTCCTCGGCCTCAGGCCAGCATCTGTGTCTCTGCTGCCTCCCTACAAACTCTCCTGTTCAACACAGCCTACAACCACCAGCAGACTCTGTTATCATCCACTTCCACTGGCTGTCAGTTTATATCACAGAATGCAAACTCGTGGGCGTGGTATTACATGTAAGCTCACCGTGTTATTGGGTGAACCAGTTGATATAAACTGACAGCCAGAGGAGGGGACGACTGTGTGTGAGAGGAGGGACGACTGTGTGTGAGAGGAGGGAAGACTGTTCTGATGGCTCTGATGTCTGATAAGAGTGTGTGTGGGTGATACGGGTGCTGGTTTGTTAGATATTTGTTGTTGTTGCTGCATGTTGAGTTGTGTTTCTGGCTGAAGCCTGACTAGATAGACACCGGGCAAGTGTGTGTGTACCTGATGTGTGTGTGTACCTGATGTGTGTGTGTGTGTGTGTGTACCTGATGTGTGTGTGTGTGTGTGTGTGTGTGTACCTGATGTGTGTGTGTGTACCTGATGTGGCTGCCATGTCATACTGTCGAGGGAACCAATCACAGCACGGTTTAAGGAGAGTCTCCAACTTCACATGCCATGAACAGAGCTCAGTCTTGCCTGACCACATGTGTCTATAGGGCAGATACAGGTCTGTGGGGGAGTTCACAGTGAGTCGTGGACCACATGGTTCCTCTGGACCCGGTGCTGAACGACCCTCCACAGACGTGGACGTGAACCCTGCTGGTTCTGAAGAGGATGTGGGGACTTCAAGGCTTCATGGATAGATTCAGACTGCTACATGTTTTCATAGGCGGTGTTAACACTTGGCTGGTCATCAGAGACTCCGCCTCCCTCTCCACCCTCAAGGAATCTCTAAGAACTGATCCCACACTGCGTTTCTGACAATTCCAGATGCTGAAGACGTCTTGAGGAGATGAAGGTCTCCTCTCATGTGATTTCTCATCATCTGCTTTTAAATGCACTGCTGTAAATAAGTCTTTATTTTACCAAAATGTGTTTTTCTGTGCTCTGTTTCCGAAACAAAATGTATATTGTTTTTGTCTGGTAGTTAGAAAGAGAAATATTTGATTGATCCCGGTGGAATTGTGCCATGAATCACACATTTTTCTTCTCTTTTTTTCCTCTCTATAAACTCAAATGCTAAAAGACCTCCAGGAGTAGTCACCCTCTAACCAGTGTGGTTGGTGGAGAATTACACCACACACACAACCACATCCTCTGAGATCACATGACAGTCACTGGGACTTCTGACCAATGGGAGTCCTGCTGGGCCTCGAACCACAGGGGGTCCTCAAGTCCGGAATTGGATTCAATCAACAGAAAAACAAATGGAATCAGCAGCCACCACTTAAATCCCTCAATTACTGACTGCAGTTTGATGCCATGCCCAGAAATGATAAAGTTTTGGCCCAGAATATTCAACACGTCTCTGATTCCTGTGGCGTTGTTTTGATGTATCTTGACATTTTTAATGATATATCTTTAACTTTAAAAAAGGCACATCTTATTCAGAATTCTCCATATTTCCATGACATTGTGCTGTCCTGACTCTGTTTTTCTGTTTTTATAACTTCTGGTGTTGATGCTCAATAAAAAATCCATAAAAAAAAAAAAAAAAGCTGGGTCATTCTGCAACAAACCGGTAACGACAGTTATGATGCTTTGAGGTATCTCAACTGTAGACGTCCCCTTGTTTGCTATATTTAGCCTGATCAACAGAGCGCTCTTCTTGTCTCTTTTGTTGTCTGGTTGACTTTAATGAAAATGTGACTGCAGGCTTAAAGAAAAACCCACAAAGTAATCACACAGTCCTGTTTTTGAGAGGATTGCTGTGACGGTGTGTCGGGGTGCAGCAGCTCAGTGAAGGTAGCTGTGAGGTTCGAACACCAACACACACAGCAGGGATTTTTCTCTCAGCACAAGCCTGCAGCCGAGCGTGCAGCAGTGTGTCAGCAGTGTGTGTGTGGGTTCAGCAACATCGTCACACATGAGGAAACCAGTTACCTTCTGGTTTCCTCTTGTGTGATTGTGCTCGAGCTGAAAGTGAAGAGTCACAGCAGTGAGATGTGTCGAGGTCATCACTCACCTTTCTTTCTTTCTTTTAGTTCCTTGTGACAAACCACAGAACACGCTGACATTTATCTGCTTCCCTCGTCTGCTTATAAAAGCTCCCACAGACGGAGCTCAGTCAGTCATCAGAGCTGCTGCTTCTTCCACAGACGACAGAAATGGCTTCTCTCCTTCTCTTCTCTCTGTTCAGCCTGATCTCAGGTATTTCAGGTATCTTCGTCATTCTAGGAGACACTTTTGAATTTCCAAAAACTGCAAGCTGCCAGAAAAAGGGAGCCCAGCTGTGGCACCCACTGGACTCTTCCCGTAATGTCCTGGTGGCTCGATGGGACGGTGTTTGGATCCCGAGTCAGTACTACGAGGACAGGATCGACCTGAACGCGTCGGTGGTCTTGAGGAACATAAACTTCAACGACAACGGGCTGTTCGAGTTGAGCTGTGAGGAGGCACCGACCCAGCTGGACGTTGTCAGAGCCTCTGAAGTGTCAGTGAGCGCAGGTGGAGCTGTCAGCTTCTCCTTCTTCTACGTCACCTCAGGAGCGCAGGGGATGTTCAGGCTGGACAGAAACAGGGAGACAGTGTGTGAGCTGGACCTGTCCTCCGGGACCATCACAGATGGGACCGGCTCTGAGGAGAGATTCTCTCTGCCCTCTGATTGGAGGAGACGCGGAGACCTGACTCCGACCCTGCAGCGGGTGAAGCCGGAGGACCAGGGGGATTACTTTGCATATGTGGAGGGAAACGATGGGAAGAGAAGAGGTCTCTCTGCCTGGAGGGTCAAGGTCCTGGATCAAGACCCGGATCAGACCACCGCCACACCTGTAAGCCTCCTTTATTATAAAGAGAATAAAGCTGCAACACTGAAGCTTCTGCAGCTGATCAGAGAGCACATGTAGTACAAAACATGCTCCATGTCAGTGTCATGGTGTCCCACCAGCTCTGAATGTGATGTTGTGTTTGTTTCCTCTCTGTGGCTGATCAGGGAACCTCTGGAGGAGGGATGAAGACTTGGATCATTGTCATCATCACAGCAGCTGTGACGTCTGGACCCTGGGCTCTTCTTTGCTGGTTCTTAGTTTGGTGGCTGAAGTTCCGCAGACCAAATGTGTCACCTGGACCTGATGGTGGAGAACTGAACGTGGGACTTCTGACCAATGGGAATCCTGCTGGGCCTCAAACCAACGGGGGTCCTCAAGTCCAGAATTTGATTCAATCAACAGAAAACCAAATGGAATCAACAGCCACCACTTAAATCCATCAAATACTGACTGCAGTTTGGTGTTTCCCCAGGAATGATGAACTTTTGGCCCAGAATAATTGACGTTTAATAATGATTGATGTTCACAAAAAGATTATGATGTAATAATAACTCCAAAACCTGCCAGTGTGGTAATTATCTTTCCTGCCTCTGTGTCTGATGTGGATCAAGGTGTTTGGGGTTCTGACCAAAACAAAACATGAGCATTGTTCTTCTGAATTTTTGTCTTCCAGTGTTGCTCAATAAAAATATGTTTTCTTAAAAAAATTTTTAAAAAGTGCATCATTCTGCCTTAAAGAATCATCACAATCACCTCTGTTAACATCTGTCAGTCACACTAAATAAACCAAACAAGGGTGAACAAACCGAATAAGTTTAATTAGATTCCTCCTGTTTCATATGTGAGTCTGGACAGACGTGAGTGTGAACTTCTGCCAGCTCTGTAATTCATTTCAGGTGATGACTGTGTGTGGTGGCTCATGCGTCTGCATCAGGGAACGTGTCTTTACAACACTGCTGGTGTTCATTTCTATTAGTTAACCACAGCGATCCTCCCACGCAGACACAAGCCGCTGGAAGAGAACACCACCTGTTTCATGCTGTTCATGGTGTGGTTTACCCGCAGGACGGCAGATTTTACAATCCGCCAGCCTTCAGAAGTGAAAGCTGAGAGGAGGAGCGCTTCTGTAACAATCAGCCTGTGAATACAAGTAGCTGCAGGCGCGAGTCTGCTGAAGCCTCTGACATTATTTACACCTGTAGCATTGTGTCAGGTGTCACTAGTGACAGGAAAAACAAAACAATGTGAAAAATGTCAGTGTGTTCACCCGCTGAAGCTCACAGGTGTGTGTGTGTGTGTGTGTGACACACAATAGACTTGACATTGAGGCCCACAGCTCCGTTGCAGTGAAAACAATTTACTGCTCCTTAATTCCTCTGGAAAACATGTTTGTTTTGGCCTTTTTATAGGATCATCGTCAGTAACGTTCAGGATTAAATGTGGAATGCTGCACTGCAACATCTTTGGATTAATAAATATGACAACACCTCCTGCAGGCTGGGACAACCTGTTTTTTCTGTTGTATGAATCAGACCGACACACCCATCATCTGCTTCTGTGTGCGATGTTGAAAGGAGATGTGGGCATGTGGCATATTTACCTAAGACCCAAGTTGGACCTGATGATAAAACGTCATGGAAGAACCTCATCAGTTCATCTTTATTTCCCATCTTTAGCCCATAATTCTCTTCATTCCAAACATGTCATGTCATCCCACAACACATCAGGTGTAATTATGACTGGCTATCAGTTGCTGCTGCCTCTTCTGGGCCTCCAGCTGAAATCCTCATCTGTATGTCTGCTGCTGACCAACAAGAGGACAGCAGAGAAAACTCAGCGCTACAGTCGCACTGCTGTGAGGTTTGCCGAGGGTTACAGCTCCAGCTGTGCTTTATGTTTTGAATATGATACTTCACATGCAAATATGGTGATAAGAACGTTGTTAATCCTTGGAGAGGTCACTCTCACTGTTGGGCGATGATGGAAAGCAAACTAGCAAAACCCGTCCTTCAACTCTGCAGACGATTGTTAAAAGGAAACTGTTGATAAAACCGCATAAACCTCTTCACGTGTGACGTTCTGAACTGGGCCTTTCGTTGCATGTGAATCATTGATAAAAAAAACAAACCCAAATGTTTACAGTCATTCAGATATGAGTCTGGCGGGTTTGTGGATGATACTGAAAAGTAAACAAAGTGATCGAGACCGGCACTGTTGTTAATGATCATATCTAACATCCCGCCGTTCATCAGTGATGATGTGTTGTTGACGGAACTGTCGAGGCACGGGAAGATAGTTTCTCCCACCAGGAAGCTGCATGTTGAAACACGCTGTTTCACACAGACAGTGATGAAGACCTGATGGAGGAGGAAGATAATGTGTTTAAAGAATTGTGTTTTTCTTTCTGCAGTGAAGAAACACATTCTGTGCGTTGAGAAAATGATGAAAGTGAAAAATCTCCTCAAAGGATTTCATGAACTCTCAGAGGAAGTTTTCCCACTAATAGAGGAAGTCTTGGACTAAATCAGGATGTGACTTTCACGTCCACAGACAGACCCGCTCTGCAGGTGCTCTCTGACGGATGTGATTTTTAATTTTTTTTTCACACTCTCAAGGCCTCCTCAAACCAAACAGGACCAGGACCAGGATGTCAGGGACACCCCAGAGCATTTGTAGAGAGAAAATTCAGATGTTTTCTGTCCTCCAGCCATGCTGGTGGCGACCAGAACAGAGCACGAGTACAGAGATGTGACATGAAGACACCTGAAGTCTTGCTCTACCTGTAGATCTGCAGAGACACCCTCAGGGTTTGGACACAAGGAGCGTTTCCAGTGAACACACCCTCCCTGATGGCAAACGGGAAAAGAAGAATTCAGCAGTGCTGCTTCACTGTGACACAACAGAAAATCAATGCAGATCTCTGCAGGAGAGACGGAGACAGTTACCACAGAAGAAGAAGAAGAAGATGAACTAGAGACATCCTCTTCCTCTTTTAAATAAGTAAAGTTAGAATACTTTGAATCATTTTTCAATGCAGCGTGGTTGATGCAGCCTGAACAGGAGCTCTAGAAGGTGAAGTGTTGTTCACTTCAAAGTCTTTCAGAGCAGACAGGCCGGAGCTCACTGCAGACTCGTCCTCTCTAGTGCTCACTGCAGAGTACTAGAGAGATGTTAACAAGCCAAAGAACACACCGAGCTGTGGGAGGTCCAAGTGTGTGTGTGTGTGTGTGTTGTCCAGGGAGCTGGTTGGTTCCTGACTGGCCGACAGAATTGGACTTTTGCACCACATCAGCCTCTGTACAACAGATGTCGCTGTGGAGTGAAGGGAAGTTGAAGGAGGAGAGTTTAAAAACAGAAACAACTCAACATGCAGCAACACCAACACATATCTAACAAACCTGATGACTACTACACTTCACTTCAAGGCCTCTAACACACACACAAACACACACACACTGAACCACGTCTATCTCACCTCATAGACACTCAGGTCCTGGACCAGTCCCACATGGTACGACCAGGAGGCTGCTGGCATGTGTTGCTGTGCTCTTGATGTTTGAGGGGAGAGGGAGAGCAGATCATTGAGCGTTCAGTCGTACTGTTTCTCCACCATCGTCCCCTTGGCCTCCCAAATTTGCCTCAGGGGGTGTTTGCAAAGTGGAACTATCAGCCTCCGCCCTCCTGCCGTAATGTGAGTGAGACATCACTCCTGTGGGAAAACACAGAGATCATTGTGTTGTAGCACAGCAGCCTCAGATGAATCATGACAGCCAAGGAAAATGCTTTAGGAAAGGTCCCAAAGTGTGTGTGTGTGTGTGTGTGTGTGGCAGGGGGTTAATTACTGTGTGGCATCAGTTCTCTAGAAAATGAACAACATCTGGCTTGTTGTCTAATTGACGCTGACAAAACACCGACGTGTTGCTGCACGTGAAGCAATTTAGACTCATTACTGTCTTTATTAGTGCCTCAGGTCGTGTTCGCTTGTTATTCGGCCCTCACACTTCTGAATATCCACAACAATCCCTCCCTATCATACCGTTTTTACAAACAACATCCAGAAGCTCACTTCCTGTTTCATGTGGACTTCTTGAGTCCAAAAGTCATCAGCTTTTAATAGTATTCAGTCTCTTTTTAATCAGCGCAGACAAGCTAGCTCTCAGTGCAAAGCGAATAGACTCAAAACAGGCTGTTGTAAGGCTCATGGCTCATGACAGGCTGTAACATGGGCATGAACGAAAATCCTGGAGTATGTTTCTGTCTGCAAAATTCAAGTTTCGGTCTCTGCCAGTGAGGGAGTAAGCACACGCTCGACGGATCGTCTAGTTTGGACTAGAGGACAGGGATGTAAACAAACCGGCATGTAGCAGCTTGCACAAACACGCTGTTTTGACCACTTTTTTATTCATTACGCTACAGTGCAGTGTTGTAAGCTGTCTGCTGATGTTGCATAACTTTTAAAACACAGTGGAAAGTTCTGACCCCATGCTGTTAGCTGTCAATGCTAACTCTCCATTCAAGGAGCCCTGTTAAGTTATCCTTTAATGTCGCAGTAATTCACAAACTCAGAAACTTATTATTCACAGTATCTATAAGACAATGATATAAACTGTGAAATATGTGTTATTCTTAAGCCCTCCTCGCTGTTTGAAGCCAGAAAGATGGGTCGCGTTTCTATGAAGACATTTCAATGATTGAGATTGTTTAAGCCTGAAAATCAATCGAGGAGGATTCAAAATGTCTTGTGCATCTTTAAGGATATTTTACGTGAGCTTTACACGACTGGGGGAATATTGTGGTGGATGAATAATTTGGGTCATGTGATTCTGTGAGTGAGTGTGAGTGTTTCAGTTTCACATCCACCAGCTTGTTCTCGTACTGCATTTGAAAAAACAGGTTGAAAGTTGTTTTCCTCTGATGACGTGGCAGGACGACCGTCCTCCACCGACACTGAAGAGGTGGTTCTTCTTCACCAGATCACCAGATCGAGTGTCGGCACAGTAGGTCTCTGCAAAACTACAGATGAATTAAGACTTTACGTTTGTTTGTGTTGCAACTGTGAGTTTCTGTCACGTTGCTGTTCTCTCTGGTTTGGTTTGGGCAGAGAAACGACACGGTTTGTTTTAAAAAACACCTGTTTTGGTTCTAAATATTCTTCTCTTTGTATACACAAATAAATCGTGCTAATCTGGAGCGTGCTGTCACTTCCTGTGTGAACCACAACCCCAGTCGCCTACCCAGAAAAGACTTTCGATGTGTTTTCGAGGACGTCTAGCTGTAGGTTGTGATTGAAGCCTGAGTCACATCAGAACGCAAAGGTGGAACTCCCCCTGAGTCTCACTTTAAACTGATCGACTTCCTCTTTCTCCACGATGAACAACTGCATGACCCATTGAGAGGATGTCAGGTGGTTTTACATGAAACAAACATGGCTGCTGAGGCACAGATGTTCACGGATGAGGAAATGTTTTACTCACATTCTCCGACTTCCCTCCTCGCCCTCCGGATTTAAGCTTCTTGGGAAGCGTTGTCTTGAAACTGTCATCCAATATTTTCATTCTGGGTTAGAGTTAGGGTTAGCAGAGGACTCTCTCTCTCTCCCTCAGTATAGACGGGGGACGCTGTCAAGCCTCCAACTTTCCCAGTGCTGAGGTCGGTGTCGGGTCCGGAAGTTTGGCAGGGAGAAGAAGGATCGCCACGCCATAATATTATTGTGATGTACTCACGTTTGCTTACATGCAAACCAAACTCAGTCTCAGTCCCAGCGCATCAAACACAGCCGCTCTACGCTTCTAAGTCTGATGCAGTAGTTTCACCTCTAACTGCTGATACACAAAGTTTTCAGCCACCTGACCTTCATCTTCGTACAATCCATTCATGAAAGTGCCGGTAAGGTAAACCCACCAAAAGACCCTCAAATAGACTCAGATGCAGCAGGATGTAAATGTTTGTTCAGACTGAAGGCTGCTGGGAAAAGTGTCTGACTTGATCGCGGCCTTTTTGGGGCTCTGCCACCGGCTGCAGCCGCCCGGTCTCGTCCGCCATCCAGCCGGAGATAATTGAGCCTGTTCACGAGGGCGGGAATCAGACAGGCGATCTGGAATGACAGGACATAAAAGAGGGAACATAAAAAACATGACGAGACTTCAAAAAGACACATTTCCGTGTACATTACACGTTGCCCTCCAACCAGTTTTGGTTAGGGTAATGTTCCGCGACAGCACCATCTGAGCTGCCTGTTTAAATGACTGTGGTTGTTTTCTGGTGAACAAACACTCGAGCGATCACCACAAAGAAACCACACATGATCCTTCGCTGGTGGAGCTGAACACCAGATGTTCACAGGCGAGGTGGTTGTTTGTGGTGACGCTACTTCTCTGTAAACTTGTGGATTTCATTGGAAACATTTTGGGGGACACGATTCTACAAATTATATGGTTTTTTTAACGACATTTCAGTGCAGAAATGTCGACCTGAGGTGAAGAAGGAGTCGATAAAGTCGCATTGAAAAATGATTTTGAAAAAGTTTGTATCTAAAAGAGGATGTTACACCACACATTCACGGCCACAGATAGTTCTTCTTCTTCTTCTGTGGTAACTGTCTCCGTCTCTCCTGCAGAGATCTGCATTGATTTTCTGTTGTGTCACAGTGAAGCAACACTGCTGAATTCTTCTCTTTCCCGTTTGCCCCCAGGAAGGGTGTGTTCACTGGAAACCCTGAGGGTGTCTCTGCAGAACCACAGACAGATTAAGACTTCAGATGCGTTCGTGTCACATGTCACACAGACCACCAACATGGGTGGAGGACAGAAAACATCTGTGTTTTCTCACCACAAATATAGATCGAGTTGTTCTGAGGTGTCTGGTTCAAAACACTGAGAGCAGCTCTGAGTCTAGAGTCAAGCTGCTGAAGGCTCTCGCTGACTGTGCTGTTCAGGAAGGGAAGTCCCAGCCGAGTGTGTGTGTGGAAATATTCCAACTATTTTGGTACTGCACTGAGCGTGTGTGTGTGTGTGTGTGTGTGTGTGTGTGTGTGTGTGTGTGTGTGTGTGTGTGTGTGTGTGTGAATTAGTGAATGGAGAGAGAAATACTCTCTTGATCCCACTCAAGTCTTGCCATGAATCACACATGTCACACATTGTTTGTTCGTCTCTATAAACTCAGACTCTTAAAGACTTACTGCAGTCATCTGACGTGCACACACAGCACGTCACACTTCTCCCTCTAACCAAAATTAACAGCTGCACACAGACCCAAGACAAGTGAGAAGTGGACTGCAACAACCACCACGCAAAAAGGCGTCACTCTGTAGCCATCACTACACACAATATGTTTCCAGCTCACTCCATAAATAAGTTACCACAACCAAAAGGTCATAGACTACAAGTCACTGCGCACACAAGTGTTAATGACAGCCACACGCCACAACGTGACTGAAGTGACAAGCAGCCGTCTCAAACAAAACCAAGCTGCTGAACTGTGTGTTCTTTGGCTTGTTAACATAGCAAACAGACAGTGTCAATTAGCAGACAGTAAAACACTCAGAGTGTAAATAAAAAGAGCACTCAGTCAGCACGGCTGCTGAGAGTGACGGCACTCCCAGAGGTTTTCACTTGCAATGTCATGATCACACGCAAGAGGAATTCCAGCCGAGGTGTTTCCATAACACGCTTCCTGAAGGGGGAAGCCCAACAGTCTGAGGCCACAGCATCAGACCAAGAGCAGCTCAGGTCCAATACTGTAAAAAAAAAAAAAAAGAAAAGAAAAATAAAGGAAGTTAAAATTGGACTACTGGTGATCTCAAGTCCTGGGCAACTATTATTCACTGAACTCCTGCTGCTCTCACTGTCTCAGTCATCCTAATGAAACATGATATGAACTGAGAGCCATCACAGGGATGTACACAAACCATTTTCTTTCGAGGGGGGGAGGTGTTTAATCCTGAACGTTACTTACAGCTGTGGGCCTCAATGTCAAGTCTATTGTGTGTCGCAAACACACACCTGTTACAGACACGCCTTGCGAGCTTCAGCAGGTGAACACACTGACAACTCAAGTCTTTATGTGCTATAGTTTCAGAGTTATGGTGTCGAGATTCAACCTTGCTGTCTTGCTTAACCAAACCCTGTCTCTAGTGACACTTGGCACAATGCTACATGTGTAAATAATGACAGAGGCTTCAGCAAACACACCTGCAGTTACTGTATTCACAGGCTAACTGTTACAGAAGCCTTCCTCCTCTCAGCTGTCACTGCTGCAATCCTACAGTCAAACAACACCATGAACTGTTTGGGACGATCACTGACCTGGGTGGAGAGTGCAGCTGATAGAGGGGAAGTCTTGGGGGCTCGGGGGAGAAGCTGGCCGGTGGAGGATGTGTGGAGGCTGGGTCACAGTCGGGTCTTACCAGGTCTGACTAATCTGTTTTCCTTCGCCTGTCTCTAGGAAATACATCCCTGAAGGAACATGATCGGTAATTTATTAGCATTGTTCATCTGAGAGGTTAAACTGTCCTGAGACTCTTATTGTTCCTCTTCTTCTTGAGGGCAGGGCCAGCAGCATGCAGACAAACAGGGCGGCTCGTTCTTGCAGGGCCACCTGGGCCACAGCTGGACCGTTTTTAAACATCATATGCCATAAACAGCTCAGATTTTCTCACGCTGGGTAACTTTCCATCCACTCAGCTCAGAGGATCTCCTCATGACAAGTGCTGCCTTCTCTCTGCTGGGAAACATCAGGCTTTGAGTAGAAGAAGAAGAAGCAGGAACCAGGACAAACGACTTGTGTCGGTCTCGGTGACCAGGTACACTTAAAGGGACACTACGTAGCTGTGAGGACACGTTCGAAGATCTTCTTTGATTTGCTTTATGTTTTATGTGTATAGGAGCTCTGGGAGCTTCCTCATGTGAGGGAGGAGAGGCAGAGAGAGGGAGGGAGAGGGAGAGAAGGCAGGCAGGGGGAGAGAGGA